>NC_139029.1:87762590-87915374 GCF_964662115.1 Mustela nivalis | reverse complement strand
TCTTATAGAGGCATTTTCTTTTTTTTTTTTTTCAGAGGTTTATGCCTGGAAATTCTTACAAATAGATCCTTCTAGAACTTGAGGGAGCTAAAGCTAGTACTATATAAAGTATTTTTTATGTGTTGATTTCAAACCTCTTTCAGGTTGAAAACAGCTACTGAGGACACATTTGTTTAATTGTAAGTTCTTATAATTATTTACTTATATTATGCCATTTGTGTCATGTTCTTGTCATTCCATCCTTTCCTTTCTTGAAAGACCTTATTATGATTATTATTACAAAGAAGGTAGAGTTACCTACCTTCCTTTTTCTCAGTTCACTGACAGATGATGAGCTAAAATGAAAATAAACATTTTTTTTTTCAGAAGATTCAATTTATTTCGGGGGATCATCAGTAATTTAGAGTTGAGTAAACTTCTTTCAAATCTTCCTTCGAATCAGCAAGTCACTATAAAACAGATAAAATGAGGAGAAATATTTATTGAAACCATTTACCAAGTAATATTATAGTAAAAGTAGCCACATATTCTAGATTACATCTTAAAGTCATTACCCTGAAACTTTCCAGTTTATAAAAAAAGTTTAAAAATGTAAATAAGACAAAGACTAAAAGGAAAAAAAGGCAGCATTGTTTCTGCCTTTCCAAAAAGTAGGTTCTGCACATTCAAGGTAAAACATATGGCAGCAAAATTATTTTTTTTCCAGCAATCACAGAGCCTTAACATCATAACCTTATTTTTAGTGGCTATGTCAAGGTTGGTAAATCTTGGAGTAGTCATGTATTCTACATTATCTCCATCTTCCAAAAATACTCATGAAGTTTTCTTTTCAAATAAAGACAAAGTCAAATTATTCTTGGGGACAGAAAAACACAACAAAACAAAAATAAACTTTAAAGAGTCTCAGGGTTATTGTCCTTTATAGAAAGAAGCTTGTCCCGAATGCGTATGGAGACAAGCCTGAGAAGCAGAATTCATTAAAAACACATATGTCAGTTTCAAAGATTCATGCCTCTGCGGGGTTACAGAAAATAAATGTGAAAAAATTATTTTACCAGTTATGAGCATAAAATAATGACATCACCTGAAGTTTACTGCTTCTAAATTTGATATTAAACTCTATTTAGAGTTACTGAAAATAGGATTTTCAGGGATTGAAAATAATGGCCAATCCACCATGTTTTCTGTTTTCAGTTAGAAACGGTGGCCATTACATCTTTAATCAAAATACTTTAGAAATCCATTTCAAATAGTAATGAAACAGTTGCTTAAATACTTGAGTTACATGACTTCACTTCAGTTAAGGTATAATTGCAAAGTCATTCATAAGCTGCCTTTTACCATCACTTATTTTCAGATTGATAGATATGATTCTAGCATTTTTATACAGATTGTAAGCCCAAGTAAATCAACTGATTTTTTTTCTGATACACTTGCCCTATTTATATTTCACTTATTGAAACTTAAAACAACTGCAAGTTTATGTCTAATTAATGACATATCGAATAAATGACATTACAGGAATGAAACCCACCGGCCTCATTGAGACCTTTTTAAAAATATGCACCTTACATTAGAGAAGATAAACCAGTGAAGGGCTAAGCAATAACAACAACAACAACAAATAAAAACCTGTGCATCTTATTTGCATAGAGACCAAGGGAACAACAGTCTTGGATCCGTTGATCAGAATATGCTGCCTTTCCTGTGGAGGTGGAGTAAAGCTTTGCAAAGTGGAACCCACAGCCAAATAACTGAATAAAACATATGGTTCAGGAACTCAATATATACTGAAGCTTTAACTTTAGTACATTGATTTTTAAGCTTCCTCTTCTAAACTTTGGTATAATCTGAGAATTCAAATTCAGAGTTCCTTTTAATTCTTTCTGGAGAAGGAGTGAGAATTGGTACTTTCGTTTACATTTTTCCCAGACTTTTCAGATCTAATTCTTCTGTCCTTCATGTTAAACATTAGTCCTTGAGAAGGGGGAAAGGTCTGTAAAACATGTAGCTTATCTGTCCTCATGTTATTTATAATAAAAGGATGAGAACAACCACTAGAATGCAGAATCAGAGACAAAGCCGACCGCCTCAGTTTCCTTCTTGATCCTTTATTAGCATGAACTGAAAGGTAGTTTGAAGAGGTTTTAATTTTTGGCTGTGTTAACATAAACCTTGGGACTCAAGCCCAAAATCTAGCATTAAGTGAAATACTAGTTCCTAGGGATATGATTAGCTGCTTCAAAAATAACATAAAATAAAATAAAATAAATCTTCAATGTTCAAATTGGTTTGGCAAATGCTGCATGCTAATTTCCCTTCCTGGAGAATAGTGGTATTACTATTTTAAAGGTCTTGAGAAGTCCTTATGCAAGGAAATCAGAGGATCTCTCAGATAAGCATAACCACAACTTCTCAGGCGTGCGGCGGGGGGAGGGGGAGCAGTACTTGTTAAAAGCTTGAGGGTCTGCTATTCACTGTAGTATCATTTGGGCATTGCTACTCTGGAACAATGTAAACATAGGAGCTAAATCTGCTGTCCATACACCTTTGGAGAGAATCAATATTAGACAATGCCTGGACCACAGTCATGTCTTTGGAATCATTTACTTTATGTTCTGAGCCTGACCTCCTGACATAAAGAAAAATAGTGAAAATTCTCCCCAAACTACACCCCCGATTTGGCCCCGCCACCTTGATTCATGGTCAAAGTTGGGGTGGGGATGAGGTAGGGAGAGGAAAGGACTCTAGGTGACAGATTGAATCACTGCAAATTCCTTGTTGCTATTAAATCAATAATAAACTATGCAGGCCTCCTTTCCCTTCTGTCTCTCTCTTCCTCTTGCTCTCCCTCCTTCCCTCCCCCCCCACCGCTGCTCCCATACATCTAAAACATCTATAAAAATTACACTATTTGCCAAACTTTGTTGTAGTAAAATGTAAAAGCCAAATCAAATTCCTCTTTGTATGGGATTTTATATTCTAGTAAAGAAAACATTAATGAAATAACCTCAGTATTAAATGTGTCTTTTAAGCTGAGTTTAAATTTATAAAAGTAGATAGAAGAATTTGACATTTTTGGACTTTGGATGGGAAGTGGTTAGCGACAGAAAGTGGAGGTTAAATATCAGAGATATGGTTCCCTGAAGAACAACTTTTAAACTGAGATTAGAAGGACTGGTTGCTTTTATAATCTTAGTAACCACTTGAGAGTGAAAAACGAAAGTACAGATTAAACTTACTAAAAGCAGCTTTTCTTTTTTTTTTTTAATTTTTATTTGTTTTTAAAAATTCTTTTCAGTGTTCCAGAATTCATTGCTTATGCACCACACCCAGTGCTCCACGCAATACGTGCCTTCGAAGCTTTTCTCCTATATACCTTGAATGAGTTATTTTTAATCAGGTAATCAATAATTTGTTAGTGGATCCAACTATGAGCTCAATACCAGAGGGAGATACTGAAGGTGAATAAGACTTGGTCTCTGTTTCGAGAGTCTGCAAGTTAATGGAGGTGCTAAAATGGATATACATGAAATATACATTAGTGTTCATGGACACATTTGGGAACGCATATGAAAGAATTCTTAAATCCCTTGAAAAAATGCATTACCTCCATATCGGTTTATAATTTTATATGTCCTCTTATAAACTTTAGCTATGTTGAAATTAAATGAATAATGGAATTCTTGAGGGAAAAAAAAAAATCACACACGAGCTTCAGAAATCCTTAAGACGCTTTACTAAATCTTCTAAGAAGACGGCTTGTCGTTTGCAGTTGTTCAGGTTCTCATTTAAGCCTGACAGCTGCTTACTGATGGGGTATAACGCGATCACCAGACCTTTAAAATATTTTCTGAGAAAAAGCATACCTATGTACAGTTTCCTTAATGATGTATGTTGTACTACTTTCTCTCTGTGACACTTAATATTGTTATTTTTATTTTTTTAAAGATTTTATTTATTTATTTGACAGAGAGAGATCAGAAGTAGGCAGAGAGGCAGGCACAGAGAGAGAGGGGGGGAAGCAGGCTCCCTGCTGAGCATATAGCCGGATGCGGGACTTGATCCCAGGACCCTGAGATCATGACCTGAGCAGATGGCAGCGGCTTAACCCACTGAGCCACCCAGGCGCCCGACACTTAATATTATTAAGTTAAAACTCTAAATAGATTATTCCTTGCTATGGAAAATGTAGAAGCTCAGTACTGAAATCCATTTTGAAATTTTGAACTTGACTGAATCATGACTGTCTTCTCTTTAAGAATGACTGTTGCCCATAAGTCTTATTTGGATATCCTCTGGTATTTTGGACTAAAGAGAGTTTCAATAGACTCAATTTTCTTTTCTCCAATCTTCCTTTGGTCTTCAATCTGGTTGATTTCATTTTTAAAATTCTGCCTATATCTAATGTGTACTCCAGTCCTTAATTATTGTTTAATTTCTTACTGTTCAGAAAATGTATAGAAAAGATAGTTTTGTTGTTGGCGAAAAAGGTCATGTTGTCAATTTCATAAAAGGTATGTGCCAAGAGTCACAGATGAAACTGGGTCTGATTCATCAGGGCAAGTGTACATGTCTGTGGCGCAGCAGGAATAGCAAGACAGGGTCTTGACACGGTTAATGGTTTTCAAGGAGCACTTTTCACATTCTCAAGGATGTGGATACTACAGTATCATTTCAGTCTATAATTATAATGAAATATTCCTCATTCAAATGCCAAATGTATCAAAATCTACTTCAAGTTGTAGATACAGAATTGTATTTTCAGTTCACTACTATTGAGGTTCTTTCTATCATCAAATATTCATGTGTTGATTTACTTAACTATAAATTAAATGATAATAGACAAATTTAACTCTTCCTAAAGATATGAGTTTTATTTTATTTTATCTTATTTTATAAATAAATAAATAAGTTTATGTTAAGCTACATTGTAGTTTTAGACTAGTACTGCCAGTTTACCTATTAATTTTCAGACAGGAAATGTTCTAGAAGTGTGCTTACTCCTTCTCATTTGAACAATTCCCCAAATCTATCAGCGTAATTACTGAGACTGTAGAAGTTTTGTTTGTGCTAGTTTTAAATAAAGGACCTCACATAGAGGATTAGTTAACTAATGACTCCTAATGAAGGTGTCTAAATAAGAGAACGACTAATATGTTTAAATATTACACGTGTATTTCAGTAAAAATTTATATAATCTATGTGAGCTTACTGTAATTCAAAAATAGGAGTTCTACTGTGAGGCAATTCTTGACTAGTCATTGATTTTCTAATTCTTTTGTCTCTATTCTACTCTAGAAAAACCTATCAAAAAAGCAGAAATAAAGCAAGTCATGAAAACTAAAAAAAAAAAAAAAAAAAAGCAGAAAGAAAGTGCTGGGCCACAGTAGACCATCAAGTCTTTGATGCATCTGGTGAAATTCAGCTGCAGGAAACTGAAACCAATCTATCCATCTTAATGAAGAAGTTTTAAACACAGGAAATTAATTTCTTAAAAAAATCAGTTGGACACAAGAGGCATTCTAGGCTGACCTACCAGAAATTACTCCAGAGCTCCCAAAGCCCAGTAGAAGAGCTGATATCCCTGCCACTGCTGTAAGTGGGGCTTCATGGGGGCTTCTGCTGGAAACTTTCATTCAAAAGAATTCCTACGGTCCCCACATGCGGAAACTATCCCACCTATGCCCATCTTCTTTAATCTCCCCCTTGGCCACATCTTTTTAAGTCTTCCACATAGCTAATGACTGAGTCACAGCTGAAAATAATCCAACATTTCAGCATCTGTGCTCATCATCAAGAATTGTCATACAAAAAATATATGGCTAAAGCCACATGTTTCCCATTTCTGTCTTCCACATCTCACATGAGTGTATCAAATTGGAGGAATAATTTACATATGGAACACAACTGCTGGAGAGTCTGAGCAATGTAGTTTACCAAGATCTCATGTGTAGTAAGACACATTCCGAGAAGTTGGCAACTCAACATATTCACTACAACACATTTTCTCTCTCTTTTTTTTTAATATCTGTGCTTTTCATTCAGAATACTTCAATTCCTTTACCATTGTAATGTAAACTTAACTGTTTTTAAACTGCAATTTTAAGGCCCACCAAATATGTTAGGTAATCCAATTGCTTGTATTTAATTAACTGAGTACCATCTCATAGTCATAATGTTTACAAACTACCTTTAATTTGTTCACCTGGGACTGAAAATGAGCAATCATATAACAGTATATTTTCTTTAAGAAAATTTGCAAGTCATCTGAATCTTTTCCCAGGTTACATAATGGCCATATTTCAAAATACCTTATATTCAATTCACTTGGTTCATAAAATTTCTATTGGAGTCACAGTTTATGCATTGGAAACATTTTCATTTATCAAAGTCCTATTTTCTTGATCATTCCCACCTCTTTTTTTTCCCCCTAAATCCATGCCAAATCACCCAACAATCCAGGACAAATTCAGAAAACAAACACTCATTTAACTAATATGAAATATGCTTTCAGATATACAGATGTGTAAATAGTTCGCCCCTCCTGCCACAAAGTTTGGAGTTTAACGGAAAGTTTAAAACGTAGTAGCACTGTAAAGATAAAATATAAGCTAATGTGTATAAATTAGAATTTCTTTCCTCCACTTTACTTTCTTCACCATATGCTTTGTGGTCTGTACCTCTCTGCCTCATTTTTAAGATCTTATTCTTTAAACTTAAAGATGCTGTAATCTAATATGGCAGTCAAGACAAGTAAATAAAGCTACACATAATAATAAAAAATTACTTTAACTCAGAGCTGCAGACAACTTTATTGTCTGCAGCCAGAGCTTCAAATTCTCCATTGCTAGTATTTAGATAACAAGCACAGTTGATCTGTTCTTTAAATAATATTACATTGTGGTGTTTTCCTCTTGATGCTGCAACCCTCTCTTTAAGCTCCTCTTTCCCAGCTTTCAGTGTCTATATACATGATGGTATCTGTTTCTGTTTTTCTCTATCTTATCTCTGACTCTACATCTTCCTTTCTGATATGCATTGCAAATCCTTGTCAAAAAGAATCTTGATCAAATATTACACTGACATCTCCATGTTTGATACTTTTTAGTAGTTTGCTGTTCTTCATTGGATCAAATCACGGACTTATACAAGGGATATATTAAAATTATTTATCTTGCAATCTCATTTTACGCAAGAAGAAATAAGCTTCAGAGAGTAAGTAATTTTTTCCATCCACAGACCCGTTCATTCAGCATTCATCAAACATTTGTGTGGTGCACAGACTGATTCAGCCAGAACCACACACGTTCATCTTGATCTCCCCCATGCCTACCAGTGTACCTGACTCCTACAATTGGTGAAAGCAATACTGATTGGCTAGATAAATGGGTGTACAGATGGATGAGTGACTGAATGAATGTGGAATATTCTGGGGAACCAAAAACTGCAACAGTCCTGCATTATAACTCAGTACCCGTGGCTCCTCCTACATTTCAAAATAGAACACTTAGTGTTGGGCACTTGCCTGAGGAGGTAAGATAGATGACCGATCTCGAAGCTGCATCTGTACAACAAACTGCATTTACCTAATTCAGGTTGGTTTAAAGAATTTCATGGAACTTAGTGGGTATGTTCTCCACCACTGCCAAAGTGTGTGTTGCCCCATGTGCTGCCCTTGAAAGGGATACATTTCTAGGATATATTACTCGTATTCATTCATACAATACATATTTGTGAGTGGATAAAAGATTTCTGATCTTCTGGAGGTTACATTATAACACAGGCATAATAAAGTATTTAATATACTATGTTAGAGGCTGATACATGCTAAAAGAAAAACAAAAACTGGGGGCACCTGGGTGGCTCAGTGGGTTAAGCCTCTGCCTTCGACTTGGGTCATGATCTCAGGGTCCTGGGATCGAGCGCCACATCGGACTCTCTGTTCAGTGGGGAGTCTGCTTCCCCCTCTCTCTCTGCCTGTTTGTGAGCTCTCTCTCTCTGTGTCAAATAAATAAATAAAATATTAAAAAAAAAAAAAGAAAAACAAAAAGCACAGTAAAGCAAGTTTGATTAGGTGTTCTGGGCAAGTGAGAGGGACTGATTATAGCATTAAACTGTATGGTGAGAGCCAGCTTCATTGAGAAGATGGGAAGTGAGAGCAGAGGCTTGAAGGCAGAAAACAACGTCTCAGGCAGAGGGGAGAGTTGAGCAAAGCCTTGAGGTAGGACTTTACATGTAGTGTTTGAGAGAAAAGAAGCAGTGTGGTGGTGCGGCAAGGGAACAAAGTCCAAAGGAGGTCAGAGACAGAACGATAGCTGAGACATAGAGTGGAAGCTCATGTTGAGCCTTGAAGAATATTTTACTTTGAGGGAAATAAAGAGTTACTTCAGGGTTTTTAACAGAGCTCATTTTTTGCTTCTGTACCATTTATTATGCGGCTCATTCAGTCATGTCTTTATTCACTTGTTTTCCATAAGTATGTGTCATGGTTTGAAAAACTGAGAAATAGGGAAAGTTAAGGTAATAGATAATTTTGAATGAGAGGAAAAATGTAATAAAAGAATTAAAGTGATGGAAGGATAAGAGTTTGGGGTCAAATGGAGACATTAAAATTAATGATTCCCAAAGCAAAAGGGTTCCAGAAATAACAAGAAATCTTTTCCTGTTTTCTGTTGGTTTGAAGTTGAAATTGTATTGGAGTGCTAAACTCTTGCATTACCTTAATCTAAAGGGAGACTAATCTCATCTCCTCTTCTGTTTTCTTATAACCAGTTTGTAGAGGTGAATTAATTGAATGCAACTGAGTACATTCACTGAGGCTGTGTGATACACTGCTTAAAGGCTCCTGTTTCCCATGTCGGTCTACCTGCTTTCAAGCATTGATTTTATGACTGATTGGCTATGTAACCTTGGTGGATTACTCCACCGCTCTTTCCTCTGTTTCCTGATCAGTAAAATGTAGATAATTATAGCATCATTCTCACAGGGTGTTTCTAAAAAGTAGAATGAGTAAATACTTGTGAAGTGCTTAAAACATAATTCCCTACTGACAACAATGCCAATGCCAATGACACACATGACCATATTACTTCCATGTTTACTGCAAGTAATTCAGAGATTCCTTAAGAAATAGTCCCGATCTTCATAACATTTTAACTAGTTACCTCGATATAGGCTATCTTATGTTTCATCTCATCTTCTTTTTTTTTTTTTTAAGATTTATTTATTTGACAGAGAGAAATCACAAGTAGACAGAGAGGCAGCCAGAGAGAGAGAGAGAGGGAAGCAAGCTCCCTGCTGAGCAGAAAGCCCGATGCAGGACTCGATCCCAGGACCCTGAGATCATGACCTGAGCCGAAGGCAGCGGCTTAATCCACTGAGCCACCCAGGTGCCCCTCATCTCATCTTCTATATGCACAGTCTATCTATTTTCTTAATCAGGTTACATGTTCCATCAGGATAGATACATAATAACTCACATACATATGTATATATACATACACACACATATACATGATGCTTATATACATGTACATATATGCTGTTTATGTATTGTATACATTTATTTGTTATATATTTATACATTTGGAACAAAATATAAATTAGCTATACAGTGGATTTCTATGAACTTATTTGCTTTATTTGTTTAAAGGTTATTGTTATTTATTCTTTTTTTTAATTGTTATTTATTCTTGAACTGATTCATATTTTCACTTCTGAACATCACTGTATCATCCTGAAAGTGATGCTCTGATTATCAGAAACAGAAACCAAACTGCAGTTTCAAACTTAGGTCTTTGGTTTCTCGAATACGCTATGATTTTTCTTCCTTTTAAACTACTTGCTCTATCAGAATCCTTGCCCATGGAATTAATCATCAGATCTCCTGAAGTAGACATTTTATTGCTCATTGTCCTTAAATACTTCCTGGTGAATTTTCAGGGGATTTCTAGCAGAAGTGCTACCTCATCTCGGTTCTTTGCGCTGTAATTACTTAATTTCATCACAAACATCTTCCCAGTAGAGTTAACAACCACCTTTTCCCCAAGGCCTATATGTTTTTGGGCTATAAGTACATGAGTATGTATAGACATCATATATATCTTGATTTTTCTATGTTGAACACATTCCCTTCTACTTTCTCTTTATCAGTGTCTTTACATTTAGAAAAGTGTGATTTACCCATTTGAATCACAGACAATGACATAGCAACAATCATAATTTTGCCATGATTTGATCCCTTTGGGTGGCAATACTTAGTAACTCTTCTGGTCCAATTATAATATGGAAGTGTTACAAACACAGATTGGCAAAAGGAATAATATTGTGCCCGACACAGTGGTAGTGTGGCAATTGATATTGACGGCTTTGCCAAATGGCAGGCTGGCAATTTTAAGAGTCTCTTAATAGCCTTAAAGCTCTCAGTTATTTGCCATCTGAGTCATTTCTAGATTTTATTAGCAAGACACAGTATTTAAATGTCTCTACAAATTCATCAACAGATCAACAATAACTACATGTTAAAATAGCACATTTCTTAAAGGAAACAGAGGCTCAATTTAAACTAAACTCTCTGAATGTCCCTGAACAGTAGAAACAAATAGAGTAAAGATACATTTAATAATGCATGTATCATTTTAAATAAGTTGCTTAAAATAGAGAGGCTGATGCTATACCTTATATTTTATGAAAAATATTCTACTTCATTGTTTGGTTAGAAGGAAGCATGGCATCATCTTGCCAAATATCCCAAGCACCCAGAAGAGTGCCTTGCACAAAGTAAGAACTCCATAAACATTTTGAAAAATTGTACAGATTCTATTATTTAATAAGCAATCATTGAACATTATCTTGCCAAATATCCCAAGCACCCAGAAGAGTGCCTTGCACAAAGTATTCCCTAAACATTTTGAAAAATTTTATGATTCTATCATTTAATAAGCACTCTTTCCCTGTTTTGTGATCAATTTACATATGATTCTTGTTCTTGTCCCATAAATATTATGAGCCCAGAATTGACTTACTGCTTATAAACTACATAAAAATGTAACACATTTTTGTTTTACAGAACAATTTCATAATTATGTTCTTTGCATGCATTTGCTATTTTATTTAATACATATTTATTGAGCTTCTACTATGGAGTCTTTGCCATACAGAACCTTATTAGTGATGCAGACAGGCAATAACACAACAGGCAGACAGTGTTAAGATAAGTTCATTATGCAGTGCAATGCAGTATAAGGAAGGGCCAAATAATAGAATTTGGGAGGGGAGGATAAAAAGACTCCTAGGAAAAGGGAAAAAAAAAAAAAAAAGGAAAGCTAAGATGGGGAAGGTAAGTAGGGGTAAAACAGTAAAGAGGAGGGACTGAGACCATGGTGCTGACAACCAGTTAGCGGAAGCCTGTTGCACGCATTGCCTCCCAACCATGGGATCCGTGACACTAAGTAGTTTGAAACAGATCATGGCAAAAACAAAACCAAACACAAACAAACAAACAAAAAAACCAACAAACAAAAAAAGGGTGGGGGGTTGCTTGGGGTTTTTTTTGTTAAATTCTCCCCTGCCCTATCCCAGTCTACTTCCTGCTGCATCCCTGGTTGTTAACAGGGGGAAAGAGAATTGAGAACAATGCCAACAGAGTGAAACACCAAGCCCAAAGGCATAAAGGCTAAGACCTCATGCCTCCTGGGGAAAGCATTCAATACAGCTGAAGAATGGTGTTTGCCATGGAGTATGTTGAAGCTGGCAAGAGATGTAGAAACCATATCATAATATACCCAGCAAACCATATATTTACTCTTTCTCTCTCTCTATATGTATATATATAACAAAAAATATATATCTGATATACTTTAGGTAAAAATTCTCCATAATTTTGAGGGTCTGAAAAATATTAACTTGTTCAAGAGAAGCTGAATGTCCTACAACCTTCATTTATGCACCATTCTATTTTTCTCTGGGGAGGAAAGGCAGTGTTATTTCTCTTACCACT
Organism: Mustela nivalis; assembly: GCF_964662115.1. Taxonomy (NCBI): domain Eukaryota; kingdom Metazoa; phylum Chordata; class Mammalia; order Carnivora; family Mustelidae; genus Mustela; species Mustela nivalis. The sequence goes on along the minus strand of NC_139029.1, from coordinate 87,903,373 downwards.
TGTGACAGGAGTTGCCCTTGGAACTGCGTCTCTAGTATTTTTTATGAAAGTTTCATTACTGGCATTTGTTTAACTTTCTGAATATAAAAACTGTAATTGTCTTTTTGTCTTCATCACTGTGAAGATGATGGTTTCAAATGTTGCCCTTCTGTTACCTGTTCCCAGGAATAATTCACTGTTTTTATATAAACTGCACTTTTCTTTCCCTACTATTCCTGCTTTTCCATACAGATGGTAAACAGTGATGAGATTACTTAATTTTCTCATTACCATGACAAAGTCAGAAACCAGAACTTCCTGCACTGAAATAGTTTTGCCTCAAAGAATGTTTTTTCTATAATTTACTGTAGCCATTCTCAAACAATTTGAAGCTGCTTACTACATGAATAGAAAATCACAGACAAATGCAGATTGTTATTTTGGGATAATTTCCCTTTATAGTGATCTGACTAGCAAGAGTTCCAGCCCAGAGCCTCTACCATTTATGGGGCCAATTACCCTTTGAATTCTACTTAGACACCCAGTATTAACCTACGGCTGAGCATTTCCTTCTATTAATGAATTGTGCTCTCTTGGTCTCTAGAATTAATGAATTCTAGCGCTTGTAAGAGTCTACTTCTGTATATTTACTGTTTCCTGCCTTTATCCCAATATTTCCAATATTATGGAAAAAATTTTTTGTTCCTTATCTGTATTTGTTATCAAAGTTGTTATCTTTGTCTTTTCTATGTGTTTGTTACTAGAGTTTTCCATCATTCTTACCATTTGTACTAATTTATATAATGGTGTTCACACTTTGTAAACAGTATTTCCCAACTTGAATATTTTAAAACATTCACACAAATTTTAAAAGTTTTATTTAGTATTGTAAAGATTGCATGGCCCTAACAGCAATTATCCATTTCTAATACTGACAAAATTTTCATCTATGCACAAAGACAGTTAAGAAGAAAGCTACATTTCCAATCTCTTCTTATAGTTAAGTGTGGCTATGTGTCTAAACCCTGCTCAAGAAAAAGTAACTTGGATATCATGTGCAGCTTACAGAGACTTCCTCAAGAGACAGTGTTGCATGTCCACTGCCCATCCTTCTCCACTAATCTCTCCAACCTATTGTTGAAATGCAAATGACTCAATTAGACATTTAAGAGTAAGGAATGGAGGAGTGAAGGATTTATGGAGCAGACCCACCATCCAAGCCATTAACGGCATATCTCCAGAATAAAATTCTAATATGTTTAATCCACTATTAACTTTTTTTCCTCTGACATTTGAACCTGAACACAGTTTTAATAATACTTGTAGTTAAATGTATTTTTTTCTTTATCAGAAAAAGAAGATACTCCTTTGTGTTCACGTTAAGGCCTTCCACCTCAGTGTCAACAGAACTTTAAAAATCTGAAATTATTGCGGCACCTGGGTGGCTCAGTCGGTTGTGTCTGCCTTTGGCTCAGGTCATGATCCCAGGGTCCTGGGATTGATCCCCCTGTTAGGAGTCCTGCTCAGCTGGAAGTCTGTTCCTCCCTCTCCCTCCACCTCCACTGACTCATTCTCTCTCTGTCTTTCAAATAAATAAATAAAATATCTACAAAAGAAATCTGAAGTATTCAGGCACCTGGGTGGCTCAATACGTTAAATGTCTGTCTTCAGTTCAGGTCATGATCTAAGGGTCCTAGGATCGAGCACTGCATGGGGTTCCCTGCTCAGTGGGAAGCTTGCTTCTCCCTCTCTCTCTGCCTCTCTCCCCTTCTGGTGCTCTCTCTCTCTCTCAAATAAATAAATAAATCTTAAAAAAAATTTAAAAAATTAAATCCAAAATTATCACACAGTTAGAGGACTAAGTACCTCATTCATTCATTCATTCATTCATTTAAAGAGAGGGTGAGAGAGACCAAGAGAGCACAAGTGAGGGAAAAGGCAAAGAGGGACAGAAGGGGACAAGCAGACTGCTGAGTGCAAAGCCTGAAACAGGGCTCAATCTCAGGATCCCCTGAGAACATGACCCGAGCTGAAATCAAGAGTCGGCTGCTTAACCGACTAAGCCTCCTAGGAGCTCCAAAAATTTTGTGTTTTTATTCACTGTGTTTTATATTTATATTATATATGCATTTATTGGCAGTTTTTTTATACATCGAGTTTTCACAGAAACTGCTGCATCCTTTTATCCCATTGCCATGGTTTTCTCTGAGTAGAGTGTACTTCCTCACACGGTTGATGTTACAATTAGCTACATGGTTTGCCTAGGCCAATGGAGTAGGTTTGAAACCCTAAGAGGTGTCATGTGTTTCCACTCACTTCTATTGCATTTAGCCATCAGAAGTAAAAAGAGCATGATCGAGCTATGAGTCTAATGCACAACCAGAAGCAGAGCCCCCCCAGGACAATCCACAAATAAAGGAGAGAATTAAATGTTTTCATAGCAACATTTAGAGGCTTTGAGGTTGTGTTTGTTACATCTATTATCACAGTTCTAAAGTAGTATACAGTTGGCAAATACTTGTGGAAGTACTGGTGATATAAATAGTTTGTGTACAGTGAAAATTCTTTTAAAGGAAATAACATAGGAATGATTATACTTCTGCATTATTGTAATTTTTACCCTAATTTCTGAAAAAAAAACTATGTAATTATGTGCATTAATTTACTAGTACTGTTGTAACAAATTACCAAAAGTTTAGTAACTGAAAACAAGGAAAATTTATTATCCTGCATTCTGTAGGTCAGAATTCTGACACATCTCAATGGGCTAAAATCAAGATGTTAAAAGAGCTACACTCTTTTTGGAGGCTCTAGAGAAGACGTACCCTTGTCTTTTGCCTTGTGAACTCCTTCCTTTATCTTCAAAGCCAGAAATGTCAGGTCAAGCCCGTTACACATTAACCTACTCTTCTGCCTCTTCTTCTACTTTTAAGGACCATTATGATTACATGGGGCCACCTGGATAATCCAGGGTATTCCCATTTCAAGGTCAGTTGATTCCACCTGCAATCTTAATTTTCTTTTGCTTATATAATGGAGTGAATGGCAGCCCCAAATATATGTCCACTTGAAACCCCTATTTGGCAAAAGGGTATTTGCAGATGTAATTAAGGATCCTGAGATGAGTTCATTATGGATTAGAATAGGCCCTAAATCCGTGACAAGTATTCTTAAAGAGAAGTAAAGGGGAAAAGACACAGAAGAAAAGTCCATGTGAAGACTGAGGCAGAGACTGGAGTTATAGAGGCAAAGAGATCATGGAAAGAAGAGACACGGAAAGAAGTCAAGAAGAATTTCCCCCTAGAGCCTTCAGAGGGAGTATTACCCTATCAAACTTTGATTTTGGACTTCTGGACTTTACACCTGTGAGACAGTATGTTTCTGTTGTTTTAAGTAAAAAGAATTTATGGTAATGTGTTATATGACAGCCCTAGAAATACTATATCATAGAGAATAGCGTAGTGGCAGGTTCCAGGAATTAGGACATGGCATTTCTGAGAGCCGTTATTTTGCCCACCACATTATATAACTATACTAAGTATCTGTAACTATACAAAGTAATGTCATCAAGCAAAATCATTTTAATTTTAGAAGCCCAGTATATATAACAAGTAATTACTCGAAGTCCAGATTAGTTGCATCAACCCAGAGAAAACAATAATAAAATAATACCATCTTATTTAATTAACATTAATGATAAATTATACTTATAAAATATTTAAATATTCTCTCTTTCATTATATGTTGCTCTCTAACAAACTTCTCCCTGACTTAATGGCTTAAAACTATAGTTGTTTTGCTTTCTTATCATTTTGTGAGTCAGGAACTTGGGCAATGTATGCTTGGGATCATTCAGTTGGTTGCATTCAGCTGGGGGCTTGCTGGACTGGAAGGTCTAAGAAGACTTCCCTTATATGCTTGCACCTCGATATTTACACGTGTGGCCAAACTCTGTGTCCCCCTCTCCCTCTCTATCTGTGTAAGTGGCTAGCTTTGGTTTGCACATGGTATGATAGTCTTAAAGTTAGTTACCTCACTCAGGGCTTGAAGAAAGTGTCACCCTCTTAGGTCCCATCAGTTAATGCCGGCCACAGGCTTACCCAGTGTCAAAGGAAGGAGGAGCTGACATAACATTTTATAGGGGGAATAGGTAAGGAGTCATGTCCTTATTCAATCTACCACACACAGGGCCCTATCTACAGGCATATGACCCGTTTGGCTGCATAGGACTCCACACTCAGAAGGGGACTGACTTGGTTTAATGAATCACTGTGCTTACATCTCTGATAGTTTCTGAACAATGGGCCCCACATCTCCGTCTTGCACAAGGCACCAGAAATTATGTAGCCAGTTCTTACCACACACATTAATTAAAGGTGCTCTATAAAAAAAAAAAGTATTAAATTTATTCTTCAGGTGAGAAAACAGATTCATAGATGTGAAATATGTAAATATCACATAGATGTGAAATGTGTAAATTTCCATATATAGCAGCAGCGGGAGAGTAGGAATTCTAATTCCAGATCCTTTGTTCTACTTACTACTCTATTTTACTTGATCTCTTGTTACAGAAATCTATGCTTTTTTTTTTTAAAAGATTTTATTTATTTATTTGACAGAGAGAGATCACAAGTAGGCAGAGAGGCAGACAGAGAGAGAGGAAGGGAAGCAGGCCCCCTGCTAGGCAGAGAGCCTCATACGGGACTCGATCCCAGGACCCTGAGATCATGAACTGAGCTGAAGGCAGCAGCTTAACCCACTGAGCCACCCAGGCGCCCAAATCTATGCTTTTTTAAGTATAAAATAAAAATTTCAGAATTATATCATATGTCTATTATTTGCCAATCTAGCAGCTTGGAAATCTTGTATGTATAAATAATAACATGATTCTTTATCACCATTACGTTAAAAGGAACAAACCACTCTCTCTTTAGAAGCCATAGCAGATCCCACAAAAAGACCTGGATTGGCTCACTTTGGTAACATGCCCATCCTTGGATCAAACTGTGACCTGTGAAGTAGCATGTTCTGACTGGCCAGGATTGAGTTTCATGCCCAGTCCTCACAGTGAGAATAGTGCTCGATACCGCTCAAATCTCACGAACTAAAATGGAGGACTACTAGGCTGCTAAAATCATGGTGGATAGGCATCCACAATATTTCTACTAAGTAGTTCAGATGGAATATTAAATCTCATTTATCATAAAGACCCATAGTCTTTTTAAAACCACAGTGTAGATTTCTGGGGCTAGCTCTATGTCATTACTACTGTATTAGAGTTCAGTTTATTTTCAGTGCTGCTATGTGGAATGATTTGTCCATGTTAGAAAAACTCCTACATGTATATTCATGGCTTAAATATGATATCTTATAGGATATTTACACAAGCAAATACTGTTAGTAAATGGGCTATCCTAATACCTTACGAGTTTTGGTGATATTTGAGGTTAGTCATTTGTACATTGTATACTTTATGATATTTCTGTGTGAACAGAGTCTGAGATCGTGGCCATTAAGAAAAATGTTGCTGAAATATGACTGTAAAAAAATCAACTGCCACCTTTACCACCCTGCTTTTATATCAGTCTCTATAATAATGTAGTTATTGCATTAATTTGTTTCAATTATGTTATTCTAAATTACATATGAAAGCTAGAAGTCTTCTTTCCATCATGAAATATTTTGGTTCAAAGCAGTCCTGCAGGTTTTCCTTTCTGCACTGCAATCTTATTTTTTGCAATTTATAGTGAAATATATAACCTATATAGTCATTTCCTGGGTCAAAATTGACAGATACACTGTGGACATTTTAAGCGAAGTTCTACTTTTAAGATATGATCCACTTGTACTTGAAACAAGTAACAAAAATTGTTGATAAAATATTGAGAACACAGTTATTTAAAACTGATATTAAAGCAGAACCAGAAAACACATTTTTAGACATATCACAGTTGGAAATCATTTCATGTTCACCATGAGTTCAACTCCTGAGTTTAACTCTTGTTATTCTTTTTTATCAGAAAGTAAGTCTTTGCTATCCTTTCAAAATAGTTCTACAACAAAGTAGAAGAACTATTTTACATATTAAATTAACTTTTAAACCTCTTTTTTTTTTTTTGAAGAGTTTATTTATTTTAGAGAGAGAGGGAGAGAGCACAAGAGTGGGAAGAGGAGGGATGAAGAGGGGGAAGGAACAGGGAGAGAATCCCAAGTAGGTTCCCTGCTGAGTGTGGAGCCTGATGTGGGCCTGATCTCACAACCCTGAGATCAGGATCTGCGCTAAAACCAAGAGGCTGATGCTCAACTAGCTGAGCCACCCGGATGCTTTTTATCTTCTTTTTATCTTCTAATAATGGACTTCACCGCTTGTGAATCCAGTAGTATGTATATTCTTCCTACAGTCCTTCTTCCTTTTATTTGAGTGGAGAAATGCAATGATCACAACAAAAACAAATAAATGAAGAAAAATGATCCAAGTCATCTTTTCACATAGGATGGGCAATGAGATGGAACCGAACTTTCTGGAAAAGCTCTTTAAAAGGGATTTACTCACCTGGGGATGTCATCCTTCCTGCTTCTTGCTGGTTGTGCCTAATGGTAAGACTTTCAGTAACTATTGTGTGTCCTCAAAGCTGGAAACTATAGTAATCAGAGAAATAGAAGGACTTCAAGTCCTTCAACTATTTGCCGACCACCATACCAGCCCTGGTCTAGCCACCTCTGTCATTCTTTTATACATGAAATACACAACTTATTTAAGTAACTGAAAGCTTTACCAATTTACTGCTTTATTGCTCCTGGAATGCAATTCCCAGGTTATAAATCTGTTCTCTTTGTGTATCTGAAATTCTATTTTGTTTTTACATATTTTTTTCCTTTTTATAATATTCAAATCATCTCTCCACACTAACATCAATAAACCTAATTACTGTGGTTTGGTTCTATTCAGATTTACATATTTTTTTTCCTTAGAATATAGTTCATGTAAAGGTATTGAAAAATGTGTATTGCTTAACTAAATGGATTTGAAACCACTAGTTAATTGATGCTTCAGTAATATATATTTAGGAACATACAAATGCTTTATAGATACTTATGGATTGACTATAATGATTTTTTTTTTAAGATTTTGTTTATTTATTTGACAGAGAGTCACAAGTAGACAGAGAAGCAGGCAGAGAGAGAGAGAGGAGGAAGCAGGCTCCTGCTGAGCAGAGAGCCCGATGTGGGGCTCGATCCCAGGACCCTGAGATCATGACCTGAGCCAAAGGCAGAGGCTTAACCCACTGAGCCACCCAGGCGCCCCAGACTATAATGATTTTTTTAAAAATCTGTGGACTCAGGACTCACAGAAAATCTAAGTTATAGTTGCTGTTTGTAAAGAAAAGTATGACAGGGGCGTCTGGGTGGCTCAGTGGGTTAAGCCTCTGCTTTCAGCTCAGGTCATGATCGCAGGGTCCTGGGATCGAGCCCCACATTGGGCTCTCTGCTCAGCAGGGAGCCTTCCTCCTCCTCTCTCTCTGCCTGCCTCTCTGTCTACTTGTGATCTCTGTCTGTCAAATGAATAAATAAAATATTAAAAAAAAAAAAGAAAAGAAAAGTATGACAGCCTTAACTCTAGATATACAGGTGGAACAACAATACTCGGCCACTGAGAGAGCCCTGCTCCCTGAAGCATGGGGAGTCTCAGTTGGGCTCTATCCAGAGCTCTTCAAAAGATTTTTGATCCTTAGATAAAGAACTTGTTAATACTTTAAAGTTTCAAACTTAAAATATATAAAGATTTTTCTTTTTCTGAGTCTGATATGTGATAGTTTTACTTAAGCAAAAACAAAACAAAACAAAAACAAAAAAAAACCTGTCTACAATATCTAGACCAACACTTAACCCAGGCAATTTTGGGACACTAATATTACAGTGAAAAAATATAGGAGATGTCTGAAAAAATCTATCGGAAGATATAAAATAATGAAAGAATATAAATGACCTGAAGATTGGGTACTTTATGAATTCAGACTGAGGAAGATTTAATTCTTTTCCTACCCTTAAAACTTCTATTATCATTCCCTCATGGTCTTGTCTAAGTCAGGGTGTAAATTTAATACCATGTTTCATTCTAAAGTTGTTCTCGATGTCTCTTAATCACAATGAATTTTAACTGTTTTCTTTCTGTCTTATTGCATGTTGGTTTTGCCTTTTCTTTTGGAACATATCTCATTTTAACTTACATCATTGTTATCTGTGGTTTTCTTTTCTTCCCTATTGGATTTTAAGTGTTTAGAACCTGTCTGTATTTTATTCTTCCTTGTAATCTACCACTCTATTTCTTTCAGTTCTAGTTGTTTAATTAATACGCTTGAGCACCTCCATGAATGACTAAGAGAAACCCCCTCCTGTAATACCATAACTACATCTGGGGAGGAAAGTGTCGTCACAGTATGTGGGGTTGAGAGGGACCATGTGGTTCCCATACCCAAGCACTCAGATAGCATTTGTAGTGCAGGCGATTTCTTCAGACATCAAATAGCTGGGATCACTCTTTGTTGTGGCACCTACTTTGACTGAGGGATATGAATGATGACGAATCATTTTTGGTTTGTTTGATCATTCTTCTTTAGGCTTGTGAAGATATTTCTTTAATACAAATATTCCATCCCCCAACTCTGATTCAGTTATTATGGAGTGAAACCCTGAGATCTGAATGTTTCAAAACCAATTGAGGCAATATTGATGCAGTTGGCCCTTTCTTTGATATATAATGTTCTTATTCTTTTCTTCCTTACATGGTTGGTTGTTAACTTCTGAGCATATCCCAAATTGCCTTTATGTCACTTAAAGAAAAAAAAAGAAAGAAAGAAAGAAAGAAAGAAAGAAAATGGAGAAAAGATATATTTGGCAAAACTCCAATTATAATGGCAGTACAATTATTTGAAAAGACCTCAAACAAAAATTCTAATTTTTTATCAACCCAGCTACAAATGAATTACACAAGTGAGCAAGTAGCATACCTTATTGCTGACATTTTCATAATTGACAACTTTTTTGATGAGGAAAACAATGATGAACTTAATTCTAAATATATAGTTGAAATAATAATGACCAACCACTGGCATTCATGATTTCAACTCAAAATGCCAATGAATTCAGCCTTAGTATAATTTTCTTCACTGAAATTAAAAAAAAAAAAAACAACTTGTTTTACAGTGATACCTCATTTCATGAAATCTAAATCTTCTACAAGAATACTGGAAAAAAATGGAATTCCCATTTCTTGCTTATTTTAAAATATTTAATAATTTTATATATTATAAATTTAATATTTAAAAATAGAAAATTTGGGGACACCTTGGTGGCTCAGTTGATTGTCCGCCATCAGCTCAGGTCATGACCCCAGAGTTCTGGGATTCAGCTCTGCATCAGGCTCCCTGTTCTTTGGGGAGCCTGCTTCTCCCTCTTCCCCTCCTCTCCACTTGTGCACTCCCTATTTCTCCCTCTCTCACTCTCATTCTTTCTTACAAAAATAAACAAAGTCTTTGAAAAATATATATAAAGATAAAAATAGAAAATTTAAAGCAGATACCAGTATCTACTCAAGAGAACTCTCTACTTCATTTTTTAATAAAGATTTTATTTATTTATTTGACAGAGAGAGAAACAGGGAGAGAGGGAATACAACCAGGGGGAGTGGGAGAGGGAGAAGCAGGCTTTCCACTGAGCAGGGAGCCGGAGGCAGGGCTTAATCCCATGACTCTGGGACTGTGACCTGAGCCTAAGGCAGATGCTTAACAACTGAGCCAACCAGGCACGCATCTACTTCATTTTTATTTTTATATTTTAAGATTTTATTTATTTATTTGACAGAGAGAGATTATAAGCAGGCAGAGAGGTAGGCGGAGAGGGAGGGGGAAGCAGGCACCAAGCAGAGGCCTGACCAACACAGGGCTCTATCCCAGGACTCTGAGATCAGGGCCTAAGCAGAAGGCAGAGGCTTAATCCACTGAGCCACTCAGGTGTCCCTCTACTTCATTTTTAAGGTTCTGGTTGTATAGGGCTTCATTTTGTTTTAAAATATTATTTCTCTTCTCTAACACTTAATTCCCTTTAGTAAAATTAGAATTTGTTTGATATCTCCTGTTGGTTGTACTAAAATATTAAATATATTTTCCTACTTGTGTCTTGTATGATGTGATATAACAGAAATTTAGATCATTTTCCTTGCAGAAATATTTTATTCTAAAATTTATTCTTATTTAACAGTGATATAGTCATTTGTAGTATAACTACGGAAGTACATTTCATAAAAAAATTTATATCACATATATTCATTTTAAAGATGGTTTTGGTAAAATATTATGGGATACACTGATTGCTAAATTGTTAATCCACTGACTACATCATTTAAGTAGCTACTGTACTTACAGAGAATAAATTTCTGTTCAATAAATAGAGATTTTTTAAATTCCCAAATTATTTTCTATATAGGTTTTCCCACTGGTACATTTTAGTTCTCAAAATATTCCTGAGGTGGAAAAAGTGTAAAATGAATGTATGGTAGAATTAATTTTATTTTCCATGAGAAGCTGAATTTGTGGTTAATGATCAGTATAGCTAAAATTTATTGGCTGCCTAATATGCCAGGCTCTCGCCTAAGAGCTTTACATATATTATTTTCTTTAACGCTTTCAAGAACCTCATAAACAATAAGTACTATTATTACTATTATTAACCCCATGCTACTGATGAAGATGATGGGGTCGACACAGTTAATTCGCTGCAGGACACAGAGCTAGCAAGTAGCAGAGTTAGGATTTAAACTGGACTCCATGGAGTTTACCGTATCTGCAATAATGATGCATATTTGTATACAATCCATTCATATTATGAAAAGAGAAACTTTCTTGTTTCTGGTTTCTAGTTTTACATTCTGGAGGTATTCTGTCATATTTTGTATTGTTTTGTCACATTTTCTGGTATTAAAAAATGACTCAGAAATACAAGAATTTTGAGAAGAGTAGTTTATGTGAGGAAGAAAATGCAAGTTTCAGGCTTTTGACTCACAGATTAAAAGAAAAATATAAAAGTATCTGTAGACAAAAACAAAAACTTCAAAAGATTAAAAATGTTGCATTACCAGCTGTTCTAAAAAAATGTTTCTTATAGAGATATTACGTTTGCAAATATATGTCTTCAGATATTTATATTGCAAAAGCCAAGGATGAAATTATCTTTGTTGGGAAATTTGTAATTTATAGGAATAAAAATTAAGGTTTTATTTACTCTGAGGATGAAAACCAGACAAGGTGACCTATGGGTCTTTTCTTTTAGTTTTTTAACTTTTTCTTTTTAATTCTCAGTGCTGATGCTTCTTTTTTCTCATTTGTGGAATGTTATCTGCATGTCTATTTATAATGTAGGCAGGATAAGAGGTGTCAGTTTTGCTTCCCCGCTAGTGAGCTTCACTAGATAACATAATCAACCATAATGTCAAAATAGAGCCAAATAGAATGCCATTCAGTTTACTGTATAATATGGTCAGAGGCAAACTCAACTGAAAAATACTCTTACTGGCTTCTGGGGTCAATGTCAAAGAGATAATTTATAAAGCTCATGGATCAAAGATAATTCATGAAGTTCATGTATTTAGGGCAATGTTGAGGAATGGAAAAATGGTCCCACAAAAAATAGGCAAAATATGCATATGTAAGACTGACTACAGGCATATTGACAGGAGCTTTTAGTATGGAAAATTAAAGATTTGGAAACTCTGATTTCTGTGGAGATGGCATCCTTCTTTGAATTAGTCACTTGAAATTTGTGATCCCTGATCCTTTGGGCTGCAGTAATAAGACAGAGAGCCTCTCATTTAACAAGGATAGCCATGGGCAGATGAGACCAGCTCTGGTTTGTGTTTTGGGGGAAACTCCTATTCTACTTTTTCTTGAGGTTGACGCCAGATTGACATTATCATCAAAATTCAGTCTCTTAAGTCAGGTGCAGGGGCTCATGGCACAGACACCAGACTAAAGTTTTCTGCCCAACGCTAACTTAAATTATGTGAGTTGCGAGGTAAGCGTATCTCACTAATGTGTGTATCTTTTCCAATCTCAAATCATGAAAAAAAAAAAAGTCACAAAATTGCAAAAATGTTTTTAGGACAAAGCAAGAATGAAAAATGCTGATATGTGGACTCAAATAAAATTGTCATGTATGGGAACAGGGACTGGAGCATGTCAGACAGAAGCTCACAGGATCTGATCAGTCACTCCTGTAACTGTTTCTATACAGTTTGTGTGCACGTGTGATTATGTTTGCTGACAGTGAAAAGTCATTCTTGTAAATAAAATAAAAATAAATTTAATATAATAGGTAAGGTTAATAGGTAATATAGACTAATTAGTAGATAATATAAATTATATAAAATTATATAAAATTAATAGATAATATAAATCTCATGAATGTTGTTCCAAGAAATAAAAAAGTTTTGAAAGCAAAACAAGTTATTAAATTCACAATTATGATGTTTGATTCTGTGCAGAGCTCTAAAACTTGCTAAGAAATCTTAATTGCTATTCAAATACCTAATAATGTTTACTAGTGTTTTCCAGTGTTGAGTTATTCATTATAGGTTACAGTTCTTCATAAAAACTGCTAATGTTCATCATTCTTCTTTACTAAACAATTCCCAGATATACATAATAATTCATAAAAAGTATGAAAAATAGTGGAAATGTATTTAAGAAAGATAAAGGAAATTCATTAGCTTATTGCCAGATATGTTTTAAATCACTGCGATGCAAAGCATCATTGACTAATAGTGCACTTCAAAGGCATTTTGAACATTCTGGAAGCACAGAAAGCACAATTCTGATAATGTTCTTTGAGCCAATGCCTACTGCTTCTTAGAAATCCTGCACAATTTGGTAGTATTTAGAAAACATAGTAAAATGCTTTCTGTAGTAGATATTATCTGTAAACACCATCTTAAAGATGACTGAGTTCCAGAAAATTCTCTGGAATTTTGATTTTTTTGTTTCTAAATCCCAAAGATTAATATTTTTTGGAACTTTGGACATACTAGCTAAAATAAAGTAGGTACTGTTTAAGTTAGGTACATGAAAATCTTTGACTTCTAAAATGAACAGAATGTTTATCCAATAGATTCAGGTCTCTGATGCTATTTTTCCAATTCAACTTGATATTTTCTTGGCTATTAAAAAAAATCTCTTCTTCTATCCTAATATTTGCATTTAAGGCTATAAATTTCCTATAAATATGTATTTTTCAAATCAGACACACTTTCACATATATTGTTTCCACTTTTACTTATCTTGAGATATTTCCTATAATTTACTGTAATATCATCTTTATGTATAAATTTCTTAATCACAAATAATATAAGGAATTTTATAGTTATCTTTTTGTTATTGTTTCTAACTTATGTCCATGATGGTTATAAAGGATACTCTGTATAATTTTAATCTTTTGAAGTTTTTCCAGGCTTGATCAATGGCCCAAGCCATGCTTATTTTTTGAGAATGTTCCAAGTATAATTGCAAAGAATATGCATTAGGATTTGTAGGAAGAAGTGACCTATAATATATATATATACACAAATGTATTTCTCTAGCAGTATCCTTTATTCTTGAATTAGACTTTCATTAATCATGCTTATTCTCTAAATTTCTATTTCCTTTTTGATTTTTGTGTAATTATTTATGAGGTATGATGAATCTCCCACTTTGAATGCATATTTGTCTGTTTTCCTTTTTATGTGGGTCTATTTTTGGTTAATATATAATGAAACTATATTATTAGCTACATCCACATTTGTAAATGTTAAATCTTCTCGATAATCTGATCCTTGGAGGAAGTGTTCTCCTTTATTTATGTCTCAGAATACCTTTTACTTAATCTTGCCATTTTTGACAACATGGATGGAACTAGAGTGTATCATGCTTAGCAAAATAAGTCAAGCAGAGAAAGACAACTATCATATGATCTCCCTGATATGAGGAAGTGGTGATGCAACATGGGGACTTAAGGGGGTAGGAGAAGAATCAATGAAACAAGATGGGATTGGGAGGGAGACAAACCATAAGTGACTCTTAATCTCACAAAACAAACTGAGGGTTGCTGGGGAGAGGGAGGATTGGGAGAAGGGGGGTGGGGTTATGGACATTGGGGAGGATATGTGCTATGGTGAGTGCTGTGAAGTGTGTAAACCTGGTGATTCACAGAGCTGTACCCCTGGGGATAAAAATATATGTTTATAAAAAATTAAAAATTTTTAAAAAATCTCTATTTCTAATGTAACTTCAGTACCTTTATTTTAATCAGTTAGTTAGTGGTATTATTTCTTCCTTTCTCATTTATTTTACTTATTTATTTTTTTAAATACTTTTTTTTTAAATTTGACAGACGGAAAGCACAGGCAAGGGGAGGGATGGGCAGAAAGAGAGGGAGAAGCAGTCTCCCCGCTGAGCTGGGAACTGGCTGCAGGGCTGCAGGGCTAGATCTCAGGACCCCAGGATCATGACCTGAGCCAATACAGCTGCTTAACCGACTGAGCCAATCAGGTATCCCTATTTTTTCTTTTTTTTAAAAAACTTCCTTCTGTATTCTTGTATTTTAAGTGTTTCTAAGTGTCACATAGTTGATATTTCAAGAATTGAGACAGACATATTCGCACTTCATCTTTTTATTTTTAATGTGACCATAGATATTTTGGTTTTAATGTACCCTCTAAGCATTTCCTTTGTATGTATTCCCTTTATTCTATTATTTTTTCCCTCTCATTTCATTAATTATTCAGAATGACTGAGCATATTTAACTATTTGTTCTCAACACTCTTTAAATTGCTAATAAATACACTCTTTTTTATTTATTTAAACAAATTTTAAAGATTTTTTTATTTATTTGAAAGAGAGAGAAAGCACAAACAGGGGGAATGGCAGGCAGAGGGAGAGGGAGAAGCAGGTTCCCTACTGAGCATGGAACCCATTGTGAGGCTTGATCCTAAGACCCCAGGACCTTGGGACCATGACCCGAGCCAAAAGCAGACACTGAACCAACTGAGCCACCTACGTGCCCAATATACTTTTTTAATATCCTCCATGGAGTTCTTCTACAAATAATAACCTATGCCCCTCATTTATCAACGGTACATAAATTAATATTTTCCCCTTTTCCTTAATAAAGAACAGTTCAACAATTTAAAATAGTTTAACCCCATTTATGAACCTTTCAATTTATCAGGGTTAGGCCTTATAGGCATATTTACAACTGCCTATAAGTTATTTAGATTTAGTCCTATATTTACCTTTTTGTTGTTGCCATTTGTTCTTACCTGCATATTCTCCTTCCTTTTGAAATTATCACTGTTCCTAAAGAACATCCAGTTTTTAATCTTAAAATAATCTTATTTGACCTCCAATTTTACAGAATCCTTTCACTGAAAATCAAGGTTTCACAGACCTGTACCCCTGGGGCTAATAATACATTATATGGTAATACATTTTTTTTTAATGTTCCATTGACTTTCATGTACTCCAGGAATACATACCCTCATTATTTTTTGACTTTAGTACATAGTTCTTTTCACATTCCTTTCATAGTTTATCCTGTTTTACCAAACCTTTAAGTATTAGAGTTCCTTGATTCTTGATCTCAGCCTCTCTACCCTCTTATTCTATTTAAGTTAATTATGAGAAACATAAATTCAAGTATTACCTACTGTTCAAATCCCTTATTTACATCATCTTCCCCTTTACTTTTCTGAGATGAATGTCTATATATGAAAATACCTAAATTCTTTATGAATCTTTTTCCATACATGTTTTTCTTTCACTTGGGTTTACTCATGATTTCCATTTTTACTGTTTCCTTCCCTTCAGGACTTAAAATGCTTCTATCTTAAGAAAACCCATTCTTAACTGCAAGTCATATTTTAACAAGCAGTCTTTCTCTCTTTCATATTAAGTGTATTGATGTAATTATCTTTACTTATTATATCATTTTTATATTTTTTCTCCTCAATCAACTGCTATCTAGTTTTTATCCTGATCACTTTGTGTAAGCTTGTGTACTAACATAAACAATACTCGTTATTAAAATGAATAGGTAGATCTGAAATCTTATACTACTTGCTCTAGCTGCATCAGTTTACACTTTGTCAACTTTTTTCATTGAAACACTTTGTTCATTTAGCTTTCTTGGCAATGTATCTGATTTTCTCCTTCCTTATTGGCCACTCTTACTTAGCATCCTTCCTGGATTTCTCTTTTTCTGTCTTTCCTTGAATCAGGTATTCCCAGGGTTCTCAATTTATTCTATTCAAGATAAATTAGGTTGTGTGTGTGTGTGTGTGTGTGTGTGTGTGTGTGTGACTCAACATTTTCGTTTTATACTTTTAAAATGGCTGTGTCAAACTATACTGGATCTATTCATTTGTCTATTTATATTACCAGATGATAAAATCTTTAAGAAATGATATTGTGAAGTACAGAAAGTTGAATATATCTAATATTGGAAACATGATAGAGTTTAATATATATTTGTTTAATGAATGAATGAAAACACTAGTCCAATGAAAAGTCTGACACACTGACATTGTCTATGCCAGGCATAGGTAAAAACTATGCATCCTAAAATTAAATGAGAACTTCTTTCTTTTTGCATGCTTTTAATGTCCCTTAGGTACCAAGGCTCCAACTATCTGATACCACATCCATGGTCCAAATCAGTTCAAAAAGTATTTTTTTATTGACTATCATGTATATAGTTCTGCAGCTACTTCAGCTACTTTCATGAGCTGATAATCTATTTGGAGATAAAAGATGCACAAATGCCAAAAATTTGGCTGCAGCATGTAAAATCTACACAAACAGTTTAAAATAACAATGGAAGAGAGAAAATGGTGTATCAGTGCTGCCCAGCAGAATCTTAATGTGAATGACATATAATTTTCTGTCACATTTAAAAGTTAAAAGAAATAGATAAAATTAAGTTTATCATATTTTATTAAACATGACATACCCTAAAATATTAGCACTTCAGTTTATCTTTCTAAGCCCTTAAAATTTACTGTTTATGTGATAACTATGATAACTACTCAATTAAGACTGAATTTTTATGGTCAATTCATGACATGTATGTAAGTTTCATAAAATTCAGTTAAAAATTAGATCACATACCCATTTTTCTAAATGTTTTACCTCAATAATTTCTTAAAAAACACAAATCAAGTACCAAAAAATATAGTAGTTTCTTTAATACCTGCATCCTACAAACAAAACTGGTTCTTTTTTTAGATGGATTGATTTGGATTTGAACTAAAAGCATAGCAATTTAAGAACAACATGTGTCCAAGTTGCACAACTTCTCTAATTCTTTTGTTAGCTTAGTGTTGTTTTCATCAAATTCAAAGGGGATGTTGCCTAAACTGAAGAGCAATTCTAACTTTATCAATATGGAAAAAACCCTCTTAGAATTTGTCTTCTTTTTATTACAGGCAGAGTGTATGACTCTGTGGATTATAAGAAAAATCTTTTGCATATTGATTCATGCTAGAAATAAATGCATGGAATCGTTACTCTTAATTGTATTATGTTTGGTTCTGATTTTAGCACTATCTCTTGTATTATGCAACTCAACCTGCCTAGTTAGATTACAATAAGCTTTCCATTGCATTGGTTTTGGGATTTTCTTATTTCTAGGTACTGTGATATCACTGAGATAATATAAATCGTGCTGTCATTTTTTTGTGTGTTTGATTATTGAACAACTGGCAATAATTCATTTTGTTTCATAAAAAAAATCCTGAATTTGAATTGTCATACTAAATCTTTGTAAGACTCCACAACTCAATCAATGAACACTGGAAAGAGACACAATATCAGTAAAAACATTGTCTCTTGTTTTCTTTCAATGGTTCCAAAACCTGCTGATTTTTTTCATACTGTTTGCATGTATATGCTGAAAAAATTCATATCTCTGGCACTTTTTATGCCTTTTACTTTAGAAAACCGGCCACAGACATTTTCAATATGTATCATTCAATGCAATAAAGCAATAAGGTAAACAGTCTCATCTTTTAAAATTCCAATAAACTTGGGGTCTCCTAGATGGCTGAGTCAGTTAAGCAGTTAAGCATCCAACTCTTGATTTGGCTCCAATCATGATCTCAGGGTCGTGATCCCAGTGTTGTGGGATGGAGCTCCACATCAGGCTCCACATTCAGTGGGGAGCCTACTTGGAATGCTCTCTCTCACCCTCTCTATCACCCCTCACCATGCTCTCTCTCTCTCTCTAAAATCAATCAATCAATCAATCTTTAAAAGAAATAAAATTCCAATGAACCTTGAACACAATCTTTAGCTGTAATTTTTCTTTCATTGATAGGTACAAATTAAATTAATTAATTAAAATTATTAATAAATTAATAATTTAATAAAAAATAATAAAAATAAATTATTTTCTTTCATTTATACGTATAAATGTAAATTTGGGGAAAAATGTAACCAAAATATTAATTGGTTAACATCTCTGTTTAGACACAATTCATCCAAACCTAAAATACACACATTTTATGTTTCTGAATCAATCATTGGCATTATTAGAAAGATCTTATATTATGTGAATGACTGATGATTTAGTTGATAATCTTTCTGTTTTTGTAAAAATGTACTTATTCCTTTCACTCATAAATTTTAAACAAAATTTCCATAACTGAAATAAAAAATATGTATTTTTGCCATCTCTGTGTATAATCATAATACCTTACTATTTTGAATGATTTTTGAAGGTCAACCATTTAAATAAAAATAAAATAACTGGAACTGCTTATAACAAAGTTGTTGCTGGAGATATCTGGCATTGAGTTATAAAGAGGTCTTATAATTTGGGTTGTTTATCTTGATTATTTATCTTAGCCTAAGGCTTACCTTATCTTATTTTATCACCTAAGATTACTTAAAGTACCCTATGGTCTACCCTTCAGCTTAGGAATCTCAATAACCATCATCTTTCTGAAACAGACTCATGTTAAGTGACACCGAGAGACCGATGTATTAAACTAGAAATTTTATGCATTTATATTGTCTTAAATGAACGTGTCACATAGAAGAAAATACTGGTTTCACTCAGTGTGGGATTCTAACCTTGTAGTCCAAGTTTTTTGGGAGGATATTATTAGAACAAGATAAATTAAAAAGGGAACCCTATGAGTGATTTCACTTTTAATTGGTCTAATCAATAAAATTAGAAACACTCAAAATCCCTACATCTCCATATACGTCTCATGATACAAAGAGCCACACCATTGGCACAGAAGCCTCTGGTCTTTGTCCTCTCTATCTGCGTTAGTTCTCTTCCCCTATCATATTTACATCTGTGAATTGGCTGAGAATTTTTGACGACTTAATTTACTTTCCTTCTTCTAGGGCCCAAGGTTGATCAACTCACTCCTACCCTCCAACCTTTCCCCTTCTCCTCACAATTTTTCCATTAGTTAATGTACATTCAACAAGGACAGTTAATTCTTATAAACCTAGGAGTTAGTTTCCTCGAGATGGCTTACTTTGGATATTAATGTATGATTTTTATAGTTTAACTTTTAGAGAATGTTCTTATATTCACATTTCCTTTTTTGTTGTTGTTTTTGTTTGTTTGTTTGTTTTGTTTTGTTTTGTTTTGAGAAAAGCCTCACTGACTTCTCCAATCACTGACAAAGGACTGAAGAAGATGTATACAGGAAATTCAACATTTTTCTGTAATTGCTGAGACTACAAAATACATGTATCAGATCTGAGAAATATCTGAAGGAATCACTTGACCAAATCCATTGTCTTTACTTTTACATATACTGACCTTTACCTATGAAATATTTTGAGACTGAGAGATCTTTTGAAGAGTTGTTCCCAGGATTTTGGTTTCAGATACATAAATGTGGACGAATGGTCAGAAACCTCCCCCCCAGGACTTCAATAAAGACGTGAAACAAAATAAAACAGACTTTGTTCTACAGTGTCTTGTCTTTCTTTTTTTCTCTTTCTTTTTGAGTACCTAATGAGTATTATTTATGGTAGAAGCACAAATGTGATGAAAATTAGTCTTCAGGGGGAATTCAAATCCAGATTTTCATTCATTAGATTTATAACCTTTTAATAAAAGCAGGTTCTTAAAAGCCAGTGTTATTTTTTATGCTACTTCTCTGTTCCATTATACCTAGTATATTTAATAAATGATTATCATATTTTAAAAATAGTAATGTGTTTTAAGACCCCCCCAAATATATTATGATCTGTAAGAAAAATTACTAGATTCATCATTTTGGGGCTATGAAGAAATATTAATAATATTTCCATATTCTTTAATTTTTTATCAGAGAATATTATGCTAGCAAAATGTAACACCTTGGATTCTTGGCCTGTCAATTTCAAGATTGTTTCCTATACCGTCAGTGCTTTGTTTCCAAGTTATTTTACTGCAGCAGGCAGGACATCTAACTAAATCCATTGCCTCGCTGAAACAGCCTGGACTTTAATTCTGTAACAGTCCTGTTACATTACCATCTTTCATGAGGCCTGTCACTAAGCCATAGCAGTGGGAAAGAGGAGCAGGAAAGGAACATTGATGAAGGCAGTTGCATGCGGGTGATTTCCCAAGAGAAGACAAACACCAATCTACTGAAGGACTTCGGCTGCCAGCAGGTAAAATCAGGACACAGCCTTTATTTCCAGCATATTAGGAATGTTTCATTTCTGCCTTCCTCAGCTCAATGGAGAACATGCTGACAGACCCTGACCTTTCATTAGGAGAATCGGGGAATCTGAAGGTTATTATTATAGGACTACCTATTGACAAATTCATAAGCTTTAAGATTTCTAAGAATAAAGTATGTGGCTTCCTCATTTAGAGGATGCAACAATCTACTTGTTTCTGTTATAATTTCAGAAAAAAATAACATACAACTTACAGTATTTGTTCGCTGGGCTTTTTTTTTTTTTCCCCTTTGTCTAAGTGCAGGGGATTACCCTTACTTCAGAATAACTGTCTTCCTATCTTTCTTGTGGATACTGGCCCATTTTACAGCAGGTAAGAAATGAAAAAAATATCATTGATAGCCTCAGACTGGGGTATTCTAATTTGTCCATATCCTTGACTGAGGTTTATCACCGTCCAGCTGGTTTCTTGTCCTATGTTCACCTGTTGAGTGTCCTTTACTCCACTGACACTGAAGTTATTCCCAGAATCCATTGTGTGCTTTCTATGCCTTCATGATTTCACTCATGTTTCTTCTCTGCCTAGAACATTCTCCTCATTCTTTGCTTGTTCTGTTAGACCACACTTCAATTTCTCCAGGAGCCCTTCTTTATTAAATCTGATAAAGTTAGATGTGTCTTCTTTGTTCTCATAGCATCTACTAAATTAGATTACTATAGTACCTTTTAAATAAACTAATTGTTTATTCCACATGAAGTCAAGATGGCTTAAGTGTCTTTTTGTCTCCAAAACATAGCATACTGCCGAAATAGCACAGGTTTGGAATAAATGCATAATGGTGATTTGCTATTTAATGTTCCTTAAAGAAGAGAATAATTGTTACAACTTCTTCCACTTAATTTAAAGTAGGCCTCATTTCCAATTTTAAGGGTGAGTTTCTTCTAGACAAAATTTCTTTAGAGAAAAGACATATATATTCTTTATCTCCATATTAACATGCCCTCTAAGTTTTAGAGAGATTTACCTTCATCACTCTTTAAATCTTCAATTATATAAAAATATTTAAACAAGGTTAAAGTTGTATAATATTTGTTTATGCATAAATTCTATTATTTTTCCACTATCTCTCCCATCCAAGTACTAACCAGGCCTGACCCTGCTTAGCTTCTGAGATCAGACAAGATCAGGCGTGTTCAGGGTAATATGGCTGTAGACCATTTATTCACTATTTCTCAATTCCCTTCTATCCTCTGTTCTGTCTTTTCAGGAACACACCCCCAAATCCCGTGCAACTTTTATCCCATTACATCTACTGGCAAAAGCCCAACCTTTGTTGAATCTAACCCTGCTAATTCAATTCCATTCAACCGACCAATAGATCAATCACTTGATCTGCAATTTTACTCTCTTTCCTCCTCTCTCTCTCTCTCCCTTTCTCTACCTTCCGTTTTCTTCGCCCCTCTCTTTTTACCCCTCCCCACTGAATAATTTCTCCTGAGCATGAAAATATGCTCTCCTCTATCTCTAGAAATATTTTTCCACTCTCTTTATTTTCCTGCTGTTAATTAGTTTCTCTTTCCTATTTCTTTTTCCCCCTTTAGATCAAGAACACCTCAGAAGTTGTCTATGTTCATGAATCCAATTCCTTTTCTTCATTCTCTCTTGAGTCTTCTTTGGTCAATCTTCTTCCCATATCACTCAACCTTAACTGATCGAGTCAAGGTCACAAATTGCCTCCATATTGGTGATGACATAGGTTAATTCTCAGTGCTCATCTCAGTGCTCATTATAATTAACCAGCAGCAGAATTTACATAGTTGAATATGACCTAGTCTTTTTTAAAAGATTTGATTTATTTATGAAAGAGAGAGAGAGCATAGGCATGAGCAGAGGGGAGGTGCGAAGGGAAAGGAAGAAGCAGACTCCATGCTGAACAGGGAGCCACAGGCAGGACTGGGTTCCAAGACCTGGGGATCATGACCAGAACAGAAGGCAGATGCTTAACCTACTGAGCCACCCAGTCATCCCACTACCACTTTAAAATAATCTTTTCATTTCATAATACCACATCTTTGGTTTCTAAGAGAGGCATTTGCTCAGGTCCAGTCAGAAAGGTTATGCATTGTTCACAGAGAAGATAAAAATAATGACATAACTTACTAAAATGCTATTTTGATTGTCACAATTTATTAGCAATACTCTTCCCTAAGAATAAAAAAATATTTTGTTATGCTGATGTTTAAGAATTGCTATAGTTACTCTAGAATGTTCCGCAAATATCATTCTCAATGGAGAAAAACTGAAAGCTTTTCCGCTAAGGTCAGGAACACTGCAGGGATGCCCATTATCACCACTGTTATTCAACATAGTACTAGAGGTCCTAGCCTCAGCAATCAGACAACAAAAGGAAATTAAAGGCATCCAAATCGGCAAAGAAGAAGTCAAATTATCACTCTTCGCAGATGATATGATACTATATGTGGAAAACCCAAAAGACTCCACTCCAAAACTGCTAGAACTTATACAGGAATTCAGTAAAGTGTCAGGATATAAAATCAATGCACAGAAATCAGTTGCATTTCTCTACACCAACAGCAAGACAGAAGAAAGAGAAATTAAGGAGTCAATCCCATTTACAATTGCACCCAAAACCATAAGATACCTAGGAATAAACCTAACCAAAGAGGCACAGAATAATTTATCATCTTTAAATAAGCAACTTTTCAGCCCTGACTCAGATTCAACTCCAAGCCATTGTTCTCAGAGTAATCTTGTGATAATTCAGAATTATTTGAGTTCTGTACTTCCCTTTCAATTTTTCTGTAAATCTAAAACTTCTCTAAAAAAAATAAAACCTTAAAATTCTCTACTCTAGGTGTCAAATATGCCAGGTGTGCTATTACACACTAATCTACTTATGCATTTACCTCCATGGTCACACCTCAGCCTCATGTTTCTAGTCACATCTATGCAATGTCTTGCAAATTTATACCTCTAGACCCAATTCCCTCCTCTGGATGCCAATTTCATGATTCCAAATGCTTTCTGCTCTATCAGTTAGAGGTATTATAGATGACACAAAAGTAATACATCAAAAACTGAACGCCCAATATTCCTCTATCAAACTTGATCTTCACTCCATTCAATCCATTTAGTAAATCGAAACTCCATTCTTCTAATTACTTAAGCCAAATTCTGGGATCGTATTTGGCTATTTCATTTTCTCTTATAAATCACATCTGGATTATTAGAGAATCCTGTTATCTCTACCTTCAAATGCACTCCGAATCTGACTATGAAATTACTGTCGATCATGGTCTAAGTCACCATCATCTCCTGTTTGAATCTTTCATTAAACTCATATAAATGGCCTCCTTTCTTATATGCTTACCTTTTTGTCCTGGTCTCAACAGAGCTGCCAGAGTTACGTTGTAAAATTTTAGATATACATGAAGTTTCTTTCTCATAACATTCTAATGGCTTCCCATCTCCTTCAGAGCAAAAGCCATTGTCCTTAAATTACAATGGCCTGCAGGGTCCTGGAATGTCTATTCCTTATTGCTTTCCTCTCAATTCTTAACTGCTCTCACTGCCATTTACCCTGTTTCACATCTACGTATGTCCTTGCTTATCCTGAACATACCAGGCATGCCCTCTCCTTAGGGATTTTGTGCCCGACGTTTCATATTTTACAAAGATTTTTTCTCCAGATATCCAAATATTTTCCTCCCTCTCTCATGTTTTTAATGAGATTTCTATAACCAATCAATTTAAAGTTATAACATTTTCTCCCAACCCTGTTGCTACAATGATGCCCTAATTTATTCTTCTTGTATATTTTATATAGCACTGATTTACTATACAGTTTATATATTTATTCATATTGTTCTATTTCTGCAAAATCTCTGCTAACTCCTAGTATATAAACACTTCAGGAATACTTTTGTCTGTTTTTTAAATTCCTTTATCTGCAAGGACTTAGGTGGCACATTGTTAAGTGCTTAATAAATACCGCTGAATGGATTGGGAAAAAAATGTGAATTTAGAAACAACATCAAAATTTTGAATAGATCTCAGTTTGTCATACACACACAAACACACATGCACAAAAGTGACAGAAATTCTAGTTAAAGAAACACCAGCTGCTATGACAGATATCCCTGAATTGTCAGTTGCTATACTTCAATAGTTTGATAAATGTGTTCTAAGTCAGCAATTCTCCAACTGGTGATTCAAAAGTTTTGACACCTTCCACGGTGTGAATCAACCATTTTCACTTAACAGTTTCCAGGATTATCTTGGAATTATGCTCATTTTGGGAACATTCTGCATATATTTTAAGGGCTAAGGCTTGAATTGATTCACAACATTACTATTTACATTTCATGAGCTAGCCCTCAATATCATGGCTACATTAGTTACGTACATTCAGTCTGAAAAAGAAATGGGTTTGATAAAGAAGTAACATTATCTGAAACAACAAATAATTGGATGGACAAAATAAACATAGGATGTATGCTTAAATTTGAAGATCTAACAATGCACATTATATTTCAGTGTATTATGAAAACATAGCTATATAATAGTCTTAAAGTATTTTTTAAAAAATTATCTGAGTTTCAGAAATATAGTTTTAGCTATTTTGCTAATAAATGCAAAATTCAAAGAGAAACATGTTTAGTATAAATCTTGCCCAACCAAATATTTGACTTGTTGCATTTGGGGTTGTTTGAGGTTTCCCTGACAGGTGGATTCTTGAAACTAATGTCGTGTTTTGTTCCTACAGATGTTCCTGTCAACCTGAGCATCTGGTTTTGTAGACTCTACTTTCAAGAAAAATCTTACAGGCTGAGATTCACCCTCGAGAGCACAAATGGCACTCAAAGAATTTTCAGTGAAAACATATATGGAAGCTAAGAAATAAAGGCAGAATTAAGAGGTTCATTGACTCAACCAGGGGGAAAATGATTTTCTTTGAGAGTATTCTAAGAATTACAATAACTGTTTAACTAGATACTCTCTCTGCATTTCCCAAGTTGTGTTTTATAGAGCAGTAGTTGTGTGACATAACCAACGTGCAAAAAGTTTTGCTCTATGAAAAAATATTTCTAGAAAATATCTCATGCAAGAGTTCTTCTCTAGGAGCATCAGAAAAAAGGTTAATACAGTGAAGTCGCTGAGATACAGTTCATTTCAATTTTGCTCTGTGTACAAGTATGTTCCTCACTCTGTTCTGACCATGAAACTATTTTCTCACACCAATACCCACTGTATTCGTTTCCTAAGGCTGCTGAAACAAAGAGTCATAGCTGGGGAACTTAGAACAACAAAACTTTTGGTCTTATGGACTTACAGTTCTGGAGGCCAGAAATCTGAAATCAAGCTGGGGCCAGGGATATCTTCCTCTGAAACTTGTAGATAAAGGAGCTTTTGTTGCCTTTTCCAGCTTTTAGTAGCCCCAGACATTCCTTGGTTTGCAGCAGCAAAATTCCTACGTATGTCTTCCGATGTATCCAAATTTCCCCTCATAGTCATAATGAATTATGGGCCAACATAATGACCTCATTTTAGTTTGATTACTTCTATAAAGACTCAATTTCAAACAAGGACACATTCTGAGGGACAAGGGGTTAGGATCTCAGTATACACTGGTGGGGACAAGGTACACAATCTAACCCATAACACCTGTTTACATGTTTTATGAGGAACTCAATTTGGAATATATTCTGCTAACAATTGAATTTCTTATCTATCACAGTGGGAATGTATATGTTATATGCCTTTAAAAAAGTTTCTAAATTTAAAAAACATCAGAGCTAAATACAAAGAGATCAAGTTAATAAGTGTTCCATAACCACAACTTATCTGCTCTGTCTCCATTTATGTCTACTCAACTGTTAATACCATTACAAAAAATGATTCAAAATTCATAACCTGCCGACAGTTAATTAGCAATATCTAAGTAAAATACTACAAACAAAACACATCCCTTTGTGCTATTACTTGGAATATAAGGTTCACACAAATGTAACACTTGAGAAAGTATATAGTATTTGCATCATTTTAAAGAATTATTTATTTATTTATTTATTTGGAAATTAATGGTAGTTCTTTTTTTTTATTTAATTTTTTTTTTTTTTATACAAGCAGGTTGGCTCTGGGCTTTCATTCTTTTCTTTTTTCCTCATTTTATTTTATTTCTTTTCAGTGTTCCAAAATTCATTGTTTATGTACCATACTCAGTGCTCCATGCAGTACGTGCCCTCCATAATACCCACCACCAGGATCACCTATCCTCCTACCCCCTCCCTTCCAAAATCCTGTTTGTTTCTCAGACTCTCATGGTTTCTCTCCCTCTCCAATTTCCCCCAACTCACTTCTTCTCTCCATCTCCCCATGTCCTTCATGTTATTCCTTATGCTCCACGAATAAGCAAAACCATATAATCGACTCTGCTTGACTTATTTCACTCAGCATAATCTCTTCCAGTCCTGTCCACATTGCTACAAAAGTTGGGTATTCATCCTTTCTGATGGAGGCATAATACTCCATAGTGTATATGGACCACATCTTCCTTATCCATTCGTCCATTGAAGGGCATCTTGGTTCTTTCCACATTTTGGCAACCGTGGACATTACTGCTATGAACATTGGGGTACAGATGGCCCTTCTTTTCACTACATCTGTATCTTTGGGGCAAATACCCAGTAGTACAATTGCAGGGTCATAAGGTAACTCTATTTTTAATTTCTAGGAATCTCCACACTGTTTTCTGAAGTGGCTGCACCAACTTGCATTCTGACAGTGTAAAAGGGTTCCCTTTCTCCACATCCTCTCCAACACATGCTGTTTACTGTCTTATAAATTTTGGCCATTCTAACTGGTGTAAGGTGGTATCTCTACGTGGCTCTGATTTGAATCTCCCTGCATCATTTTAATCTTTTTTTTTTAAATTTTATTTATTTATTTGACAGAGAGAGAGCACAAGCAAGCAGAGCAGCAGGCAAAGGGAGAAAGAGAAGCAGGCTCTCTGCTAAGCAGGAAGCCCAATGTGGGGCTCGACCCCAGGACCCTGGAATCATAACCTGAGTCAAAGGTATTTTAATCTTAATCTTGAGTCAAAGCCTCTCATAAAGTAGGATTCTTTTTTTTAAGATTTTACTTATTTATTTGACAGATAAAGATCACAAACAGGTGGAGAGGCAGGCAGAGAGGGAAGAGAAAGCAGGCTCCCTGGCAAGCAGAGAGCCTGATGTGGGGCTCGATCCCAGGACCCTGGGATCACAACCTGAGCCAAAGGCAGAGGCTTTCTAACCCACTGAGCCACCCAGGTGCCCATAAACTAGGATGCTGACATGTACATTGTGTCACTTGTACATTGTCTCATTTGGTGCCCGGTTAGCCCTTAATACTTTTATCTATAATATTCTTTCCCCTAAGCCTCTCTTCCCACCACAACATGGACGTATTGAAACCTCACTCACTATTCAAGCCACACTCAACTGGTAATCCTTTCTGTTGTTTTCCCACTTTTCACCCAGAAAGTACAACTGGTGATTTCTTCTTTGGAGTCTGATCAGACTATAGCTAATAGAAAACTTGTGACAGGAAACATTTTGTATTCTCGTTGTGAATACTCAGGGGGTAGTTTGTTAAGTCTTATGGCCATCTTCTTTATCATGGCATCTCCCTGGCCGCGCCTGATCACTGAATGGCAGACCTATGGACAAAGTGAAGTTATTAAAGCTCAACAGTCTAGCCTTGAGCTCTACGACAGTTTTTTTGAATGTTACTGTGTCTCATTAATATGCACTTTTTAAACTAAGGGCTGACTATGAGGCGCATGAACTTGAGATTCTGACTGAGAAGTCTGTAGTCGGGCCCAAGTTTCTGCGTATTTAACAAGCAGTCACACTATTCTGGTCCAGGTAATCTTAGGATATACTCTGGGAAATGAAGGTCAAAGGTAGAACAAATTCTCTGTGCTCCACCTAAGCATCCTTCCCCCACACTTGTACCCCTCCTGGAAACCACTGATTTTGAATTGTTTATTTGTCTCTTCTGTCCCCAATACCACACTCTCTGGAGTATTGTAACTTTGTAGTGAGTCTTTTCTTTTTTTCTTTTTTTTTTTAAGATTTTATTTATTTATTTATTTGACAGACATCACAAGAGAGCACAAGCAGGCAGAGCAGCAGAGGAAGAGGGAGAAGCAGGCTGAGCAGGGAGCCCAATTCGGGGCTCAATCCCAGGACCCTGGGATCATGACCCGAGCTGAAGGCAGTCACTTAACCAACTGAGTTGGGTCTTGAAGGCAGGTAATGTCCGTCCTCCAGTTTTGTTCTCCTCTGATATTGTGTGGGCTCTTCTGGATCTTCTGGTTCTCTGTATAAACTTTGTCTCTATTGATTAAAAACAACAACAACAAAATTTGCTGGTATTTGGACTGGGATTGGACTGAATCTATAGATTATGTTAGGAAGTACTAATAGCTTGATAATACTGAGCCTTCCCATCCATGAACATTAAATATCTTTCCATTTATTTAGTTCTTTGATATTGTTCATCAAACTTTTGTAGTTTCAGACTTAGGATCGTCTTGCCACTGTATTTCCTTCAGGTAAGTCAGGAACTGGATCTGAAGGATTTTTTAGTTCTTTTCTGAAATCTCAGATACGAACACAGTACCTCTCTCATTAGTTCCATGTATTATTTCTTTCAATCAACCTCCTGTTTGGGCAGTGCCATTATCTTTTTCTTATATTCTTCCTGCTGCTTTCTCATACTTTCTGTCATCACTCTTAAGCTTTGGGGCTGGTGAACACATGACAATTTGGGGACAATGGCATGATCAGAGAGGGCAGGAAAGCTCCACACCCTTTCCAAATACCTTGCCTTAAGCATCTGTAACATCTGGCTGTTCCTCAGTTATATCTTTTCATAATAAATCAGTAATCTGATAAGTAAAATGTTTCTCTCAGTTCTGTGAACTGCTCCAGAAAATTAATGAAATTGGAGGAGAAGGTCATGGACACCTCTGATTTGTAACTGGTTGGTCAGAAGTACAAATAACAGGACTAGGCTTGTGATTGGCATCTGAAGCAAGTTGTGGGAGCAGTTTTGTAGGACTGAAACCTTAACTTGTGGAGTTGATGCCTTCTCTGTGTAAAGAGTGTCAGAATTGAGGGGCGCCTGGGTGGCTTAGTGGGTTAAAGCCTCTGCCTTCAGCTCAGGTCATGATCTCAGAGTCCTGGGATCGAGCCCCGCATCAGGCTCTCTGCTCCATGGGGAGCCTGTTTCCTCTTCTCTCTCTGCCTGCCTCTGCTTACTTGTGATCTGTGACTGTTAAATAAATAAATAAAATCTTAAAAAAAAAAAGGTGTCAGAATTGAACTGAATCGCAGGACACCCAGTTCGTGTCAGAGCACTGCTTGTCTTATGTGACCCATCCCCACACAGATCTAATCACTGTTTCACATTTCAGTATACAAATAGGATACCCTAGGTTATTTCCTCAAATTTCATACAACAAAATATTTTACGATTCTTCAGAAATGAATAGGGTTCTTATTTCTAATGAATTATATCGCTCTTATCCTGTACATAGAAGTTCTACGTGCCATTTGGTATGTGTCACCTCATAAGTATTCTTCAATGTAACCGATTACTGTTACTCTCACCCTTCTTGTAATCTTAGCCGTGGCCCCTTTTGGATGGTAAATGATATGGGAATTGCGGATTTCCCAAAAGTTGTGATGTGCTTTTCAAGAAAAAACTTCATATTTTAGTATAGAGGATACAGTAGCTAAAATAAATTGGAAGGAAATGAATAGATAAAGACTGAAAGGAAAATGCTTCCGGGTGGGGGGTGGAAACTATGCTAAAGAAATAAAATTAAAAAAAAAATTGATGGGCCTAAATCAACAAATTGCTAAAAAACAGAATTCGGGGGGGGGGAATGGAGGCTATACAATTTCGAAGATGAGAGCAAAGAAGTAAAAATGGGCATTGAATAGATATTCATGGAGCCCAAGTCATTAAGGTGGGGATTCTCCTACACAATAATTTCATTGCTTTGTATGGAGTTACAATCAGCTGTTGAAAGTGATTGATTGACAGGTACAGTACGATATTTAAAAACAAGTAAGTTTTTGTATAGTCAATTTGGGTAACAGGAAGTGGAATTGACCTAAGACCCATAAAAACATAGATATGGAAGACCCTTCTGAAATTGACTACCACTTTTATTTGTGGTTGCTGGAATGTGCAGTTCTGTTGTTTCCTACAGGTGTACCTGCCGGCCATGCAGGTATAGGGAAGCTGAATATTTAGATTGATCCAGAATTGTAGATATGAAAGGACACAGCATAGAAGAACTTGAGAAGGCTCACAAGAGAGTGATTAATAAAATAAACCAGCAATTCATGATTAGATAAGGAAGAATGTGAAACCTGGCGGTACTTAGAAAAGAGAAGAAGATGGAAGCATAGTAAGAAGTGGTTAGGATGAGATCAGAAAGTAGCTGAAGTGGAAACAAAGGCAGGTAGGGGAGCGAGGCAAGGCAGGGACTGCTGTCATCTGAGAGGAGTCAAGGCTGTGACATCAAACAATCTCTATGGAAAACAATGCCCACTACAGCACTTGTTCTACTCATCGGAGGTTGAAATGTATACTCTTTCATAATCCTTAGAATTCTGATATTATTTTAGAATGGCATTCTCTTCAGGGGTTGAAATAGGTGTTTGCTGGGGCACCTGCGTAGCTCAGTGGGTTAAGCTCCTGCCTTCGGCTCAGGTCATGATCCCAGGGTCCTGGGATGGAGCCCCACACCAGGCTCTCTGCTCCTCCTCTCTCTCTCTGCCTACCTCTCTGCCTACTTGTGATCTCTGTCTGTCAAATAAATAAACAAAATCTTAAAAAAAAAAAGGGGGGGGTTGTTTGCTAAGGAGTTATATGAAAAAATGGTGTTTGTAGGCCTGGGAAAAGTTGTACTGTTTCCAGACTGATGACGGTTTTTTGGAGAATTCTTTTCCTTAAGCTGTGAAAGAGCTCCCACTGTTCCCATAAAGACTTTTCGCATGTACCACTCCAAACCCCAGAGGACCCAATCTTCCTGTTGTGTCTACTCCTGTGGTTGGAGTGATAACACATGATGTGCTTTCTTTGTTTTGTTTTAATTTCTCCTAAAGAAGGGCCACACACCTAAATAAGAATATAAAACTACTGCAGGGTGAGGCCAGGACAACTTGACCTTCATCATCACATTCAGTCATTTTCTATTTGCATGCTCTCTCCCTTTCTCTCATATCACTTTTATATCCATACACTAATATCTCTCCAAGCTCCTACTCATATTCTAAAAATTCTCCAATTTCTCCTTCTTCCTCTGACTGCATTTTTTCTTTGAATTCTTTGTTATTTCCACCATGTGTTTGTTCCTTACCTCTGTGTATTCTACAGGGCTATAAATCCTTTTCATTTATGTCTCTGTTCTCAGACTCCTATTTATTTTTGTAGCACCCACCAGAGAAGGAGATTATTAATAAACACTTTAAGAATTGAATCGATTCATTGAGAGGAGTCATCAGTAAGTTTGGGGCCCAGGCATATACAGGGAAGTAAGGCTGCATCTTTAGCGACTAACTTGGTCCACACCACCCTTTTGTTGTCTCTTGTGTTATTCTAGCAATCTCATAGATTATTTGTCTGCATTGATGTTCTGCAAAGGCAACAGGGAGGAATTCATTACGCTTTCAAAGCAGCACATAGTACTAAAGTGGTTACAGGTCACCAATTTTTCCATTATTCTTGGGAGCTCTTAATTGCACACACTATTAGTATTGTTTCTTTTCAGGCAATAGAAAAATGAGTCTTCATAAATGCTAAGCATATCAGTCCATAAATGTGCAAATTGTATATGCTGCTTAATGTAGTGTTGCTGATGTAGCCCAACTGGGTTTATGGCATACATATTCCTTACTCACTAACGAGGCTGGGAGGAATCTGTAAGCATGCGTTTCTGAGTCCTGCTACTGCCTTTACTGCATGAATAGGGTCATGGCCTTGATGAGGTTTCTTTCTTCAAAACAAAATCCTGGTTTTCCAACATATAAAATGTAAAAGAAGACACCATTTTATGTTTTTACAAAAATTTTTACCAAATTCAGTATTTCTGTAGTTCTTCTATTGGAAAATTAAAAGTACTCTGGAAGAACTGAAAACTGTTAATATGCATTCATGAGCAGCTAGTTGATAATTAGTGATACTGCTATTCAATTGAGTCTCTTATGTGTGTTTACCAAATAACAACTTAATTATAAAATCCACCAGGAATGCTGTTAACATTAAACAATCAAGATAACAGTTTCAAGAAAGATGTTTTTAGTCATATTATAATTATCACCAATCTCCCTAAATATATAGTCATATGCATTTCTAATAACATTGTTATTTTCCTAAGAAACTAAAGACAAGGAAATATGAAGCCACAGTAAATATTTTTAAACATAAATCCTAAAATCTAAGTTCTCTGTTATGAAACCTGTGCTTAAAATAGTTTTATCCACACATCTGATACTCAGTAAATATGTGCTGCCTTCCTGACTGACCATAGTTCTTGGGATAAATCTTAAGTATGTCTTAAAGCAGCTAGTCATAAAATATAGATAAATTATTGGAATGTCTGAAGGTTAAACTCATTTCCAATAAAATAGAAAGTGTTCATATAAAAAGTAAGATAAGTGATGATTTAAAATCATTGCTTTATAAGAATTAAGGAATTTCAATGAAAACAATAGACAAGTATTTCGAATATTTCAGGGGGAATAATTCCTGTGGCTTCTAAAGAAGGAATTTCTTCTTCAGAACACACCTCCTTATATTTGGAAGAGAAGAGTTGCGTCTGCTTTTAGTTGTAAAATATCCTTTCTGCCATTCTTTTCAAAAGACACTGAGTATTTCCAGTTTCAACCTCATCCACATGACCTACTAGAAAGAATTATCATGATCAAAATAATTGTTTTCTCCTCAGCAACAAACTCACTGAATAGGTGACTTGTTTATTAATGAGGGGTCATAGTTTCTAATGGATATAAATTTACTTCATGAGAAGAGAAAATTGACATTTTGAACCTCAGATAATAATATAGTACAATTCTCACAATAGCTAGTGAAAAGATTTGAATGATAGAGTTACATGCAATTTTGTTGAAAGGATTTTACTTTACAGTAAGCTTAGACCTAAATCATAATTTGATACCAAACATGATGTGGCATTGCAAATATTTATGTATGTTTCACCATTTTACCTATTTTCAACAAATACAAATCTGTAATGCATTATTTCTACTATTATTTCTACACTCTTCTCTTCCAAATATAAAATACATAGGTGTTATAGGAAAATTCAAGAGTTAGATTTTCAACATTAAGGGGAATTTTTGAACAATACTGAATGTAAGAGTAGACTATTCTTTAGAATTTAACAACTGTCATTTCAAAACAAAGTTTTGTAATCAACTCATTTTTACCCAAATTGCTGCAACCCAACAATATCTAAACCACTTAGACTAGAACTTTATAAATATTATGAACGCTGCCATCTTATCCAATGCTATGTTAGTTGGTACAAATAGCAGATTTTACCACCAATAAGTATTTTTCATTGAGACATAAGAACAAATGAGAAGACTGTAATTCACCCATAAGAAAGAAAAAGTGAAGGTCATGAGAAATAGTAAAAGTATAAGTGGAGACCAGGAGGTTTGTCTCTTGGATCATATTTTGCCACAACTATGAATCATGTGACCTTAGAAAAAACACTTTCCTCTTTGGGTTTCAGTTTTCTCATCTCTTATATAGGGGTTTATTAGATGATCTCTGATCTTTTTTTTTTTTTTTAAGATTTTATTTATTTATTTTTAGAGAAAGAGAGATTGCAATCTGGAGGAAGGATTGAGGGAGAGGGAAGGAGAGACTCCCAAGCAGATTCCATGCTGAGCATGGGGACTGATGCAGGGCTCGATCCCATGATCCTGAGATCATGACCTGAGCCAAAATCAAGAGGCAGAGGCTTAACCAACTGAGCTACCCAGGTACCACTCTGATCTTTCTTTTGGCTTTTGTATTAAATAATTATAGAGATTAAAATGTGAAATTCACTGACTACAATATTACATATTATATATAAAAAACTTAATTTTGTAGCCCTAGTCCAGAGTCAATAATGTATAATTCAAAATATTAGTCCTAATGATAGACTTCAATCCAGGAGGGAATATGGAACTTATACTACCCTTATTTCAATCTTAGCTGCTTTAAATATATATGACAACTTACAGCTCTTGGATAATCTCTCTCCTTCACCTTCTAAACTTTCAGTTGTAGATGTGACAAGTTAAAAGGGGTGTTGAATTCAGTTTTTATTCAAATATTTTCAAACAGATTTCACTGGAAAACTTTAATAGTCTGCCACTATGTTCTATGTGTAGTCTATCTGTACAGATCTCAGGAGCTGTCCAACTGCTGAACTATAGCTGTGGTGCTTCAATAATGCATATGGGCCAGGAAGAGCAACTGAGAGCTTTTGGTTGGTAAGCAAGAAGGAACTAATGGGAAAACAAGTTTGACCTTTTTTTCTCCTAGAGGGTCATTGGCAATTAATATTTGAGTCTCATTCCAGTTAATAGGACAGCTATGATAGATAAAAATATTTTCATTTATAGTCTAGGCTGTCTTGATTCTTTTCCATAACATCTGTTTTAAGGGAAAAAAATTAGCAATAATAATAATAGATAATTTTCACATACTTAGTATATGTATATATATAATAAACATATATACATATAAATTCATATGTACATATAATACAGTCAGTATATTATTTCATAGAGAACTGACCAAATGAAGATTTTTATATGTACTTGAGGATATACTGATATGTATGTAGAGGCAATGGACTATTAAGAAATATAATTTTAAGTCTCTATATTCAACTTTTTCCCATTTAAAAACATTTATCTTCTCCAAGTTAGTTATAGGAATGTGAAAGATAATAAACATATCTTAATAATAACTAATATTTAAGAACGTAATAAGTCTCAGACCCTGAAATAAGTCTCTAACTAGAATAGCCAGAATTATATGCACATATAGAAATGAGGGTTATTCTTTCACACTAGCAATCTATTCAGTGCATTTTTAGTTTCTGAGGGAAGTATCTCTGCTTGTCAAACATCCTCCAGCTAGAATTTTTCCCAGATTCACTTTCAATACATAGAAAACAATTATGGTTCAGACCAGTTAACTGACCAAGGATATTTTCTTGTCTATAGTCATTTCTCTGGAAATTTAAAATTATGACTAAGGAATTTCATTTTTAACACATGCTTGCCTTTGAAAGAGCAAAGGCATAAAAGCCTGCACAGTTGTCATGCAGATTTAAAGACAGAAAAGTCCGTGCATACAGTCAGAGTAGAATGAAGCAGAGCCGAGTAAAGCAGAAATGAAAGCTGGCAATAGTTGTCTTCTTTGGTTTCATGTACTCTCCCTGCATCCCCATAGTAATCTTGATTATTTTGCGCTTAAGCTAGTTTCCACTGGTTTCTCTGACTTGTAAATAATCTTCCTTAATAAATGAAACATCTAAATAAAATTAATAATGGTGACTTGGGACTTTATTCTTTTTGGTATAGAGTTACTTAGAGGATCCAAGCACTGGAGGAAACTCTGTATTCCAACCTCCTTTACCCTAATTAACACAGACTAATCACCTAAGACACGTCTTAAAAGAGATCTAACCAGTGAATACTATGGAGAACAAAACAAACAAACAAACAAAAACCAATCATTTCCACCTATGGTCCTCAAAGCAGAACATTTTCTTGGCCCAGGTATCCCCTCCCAATGGTTATTAGAGGGATGTCTTCTTTTGGACCAAGGTTTGGATCGAGTCCACAATTTTCATTTTTTATAGGAGAAGCAAAATGAGATGGTTTATTTTCAAAGCATCATTCAGATGAGTAAGGTATACACCACAACCTCCTAAGTCAGTGACTAAAAGATCATCTTATTATTGGGATTCCTCCTGAAATTATTTTTCAATTCTTTTTTTTCCTGAAAAAAATTTTAATAATATAACAAAAAGTTATTATATATAAGCAATAATTCATTTCTCATGCACTTATTTATTCTAAACCTAACACCTCAGGTAGGGACCTAATTCTTTTATTCAGTGCTTAGTTTGTTCAGTGAGAACAAATTTATGCTTTAGTTTGTTCACTGAGACAATAACTGAGTATACCAAATACTGGTAGATATTAGTCAGTAGCTACAATGGTATGACACTGTTACTTTGTTTCCTTGTTTTCAATGTACTTCTAGTTCATAAACGAACATCACTTACTTTGTTTCCTTATCTATAAAAGAAGAGGTTTTTTTTTTTTAAGATTTTATTTATTTGACAGAGAGAGACACAGCAAGAGAGGGAACACAAGCAGGGGGAGTGGGAGAGGGAGAAGCATGCTTCTGGTGGAGCAGGGAGCCAAATCCCAGGACCCTGGGATCATGACCTGAACCAAAGGCAGACATTTAGTGACTGAGACACCCAGGCATCCCCTAAAAGCAGTTTTAAAACTTTCCTTAACTGAATAACCACTAACAAAGCAAAAACGCAATTTATAACTTCTGAACTTGTACAGTGTGTAGCTCCTGAGCAAAACAGTTTAAAAAAAATCTATTAACACAACCCAAAGCTGGAAGAAAAAAACAAATGAAGGAACAGAAAACTCACAATAAGACATTATAAATATTTAAATATATTTATATATGTGTATAAAATCACTAAATGCAGTTACTTCTCCTGAACACTATTTGCCCAGTAACTGACATGATTTGATGGATTAAGCAGTCTCAAGATTCTATTCCAAAGTCACCACTTCAAAGAGACTTGCCATCACAGCCTATTTCTTTCTTTCTTTCTTTCTTTCTTTCTTTCTTTCTTTCTTTCTTTGTTTCTTTCTTTTCTTTCTTTCTTTCTTTCTTTCTTTCTTTCTTTCTTTCTTTCTTTCTTTTTTTAATATTTTTATTTATTTATTTGACAGACAGAGATCACAAGTAGGCAGAGAGGCAGGCAGAGAGAGAGGAAGGGAAGCAGGCTCCCCACGGAGCAGAGAGCCCAATGCGGGGCTCGATTCCAGGATCCCCGGGACCACGACCTGAGCCGAAGGCAGAGGCTTAACCCACTGAGCCACCCAAGCGCCTCCACACTCTATTTCTTTGCACACCTTTATTTTTCCTCATATCAGATGTCACTACCCAATATTATGGAATAATCAGTTTTAATTTTCATTGTTTGACCCAGTAAAATTTAAGTTAATATAAATTTAATCTTCTCATTATTAAAAAGAATATTTGCATAAATATAGAAATTAGAGTAATGCCTGTAATGGCAACAAGAACAATGCCCTACAATGCTATTAAAATTAATACTAAAGGGGCATCTGGGTGGCTCAGTCTCTGGGCATCTGCCTTTGGACTTGGGTTGGGCTCCCTGCTTGGTGGGGGAAGTCTGCTTCTCCTTCTCCCACTCCCCCTGCTTGTGTTCCCTCTCTTGCTGTCTCTGTCAAATAAATAAATAAAATCTTAAAAAAAAGAAAATTACTGCAAAAATATTTTTAAATAACGCTAATAATTAAAAGGAGAAATTGGCAAATCCACAATCACAATGGGAGCTTTTCACACATGTGTCTCAGAGACCGATAGATGAAGCAATTAAAAATGAGTAAGGTAATAGAATAGTTGTACAAAAATTTAATAAAATCATTTATTAAATAAAGTCTTAAAGTATTAGCAAGGAAACTAGAGTTAAACAGAAAATTTCATTTAAAAATTTGAAAATTTGATTTTATATGTCTGTGTGTGATTTCACTGACAGATAGCCAGATTGCTCCTCTATCTGAAAATAGGGGCCCCACATTCTCTTCTTGCTGGTGTAATAGATAACAAAGGATTTTCATACAAAAAAATCTTAAATGGGTCATTTTTATGCCAATTTCATTGATTATAAATCGATAAAATCATTAACTAATAATAAAGCAATACCTAAACATCCGTTTCAATACACTTGAAAATTAAGAACACAGTTTTTGTATGATATGCAAGTCACAAATCTGTACTTCACTACTCTTGAGGTAGGTATCCGGCTCTGCTGTTTAATCAAATTTCTACTTATGCCACATGTGGAATACAGTTTCCAGTGCCTTGGAATTGTTACTTTTAACCAACATTAGTTGCAGCTCCATTTAGATGTTTTTCATACTAATTATGGTATTTATGTCCTGGGCACAGTCACAATCACAGACTAAAAGCCTAAATATATAAGTAAATGACACACTAATAAAAGATCTGATTTATTTTGGAGGAAATAAAAAGATAGCAGGGGGCAATCAAATTGCAGCATATCACCTTGAAGTAAAACTCAGAGTTCTTGTGAAATCTCTTAAGTATGTTTATTTTCACACCCTTCAGGAAACTGCACAGAATAGAAAGAAGTGCATAAGGAATAAAAAGGACACCTATATCTAATAGGAGCTTCTCTGCTAATGCTACCCTCTTAATACAAGAAGACAGATGAGACACTAAGGTCTAACTTTATTATTTCCTGATCAATATTTTCAGTTAGCAAAAAGAAATTGAGGAATAAGTAAGTCTTAGGTTGCAACTATTTCTCATCTTACAACCTCTTTTGCTCTGTTAATTGGACATCAAAATAATGTATTCTTTCTTTTCTTATAACTCTTTAAAAAGCTTTAAATATACCATGTATTATGATTTTTGAGCAATAATATGAAAATCATCTAATCAACATAATATTGCTTATTATTTTAAAATAAATATCTGATATAGATGAATACTATAAAACAAGTCATTTTCTTTATGGCTGGAGTCTAGCAACCACTGTTTCAGCTTTCCAGAGAAAAAATGTACTAAGGGATGATTTATAATTTTTGACCCATTACTAAACCCTTTGTGGAAGGGTTTTCTCCAATGTTTTTAAGACAGCAGAAGTTTAGGACTCCCGTAGACACACACACACACACACAGTTTGCAGGCTTTTCTAGTGCGTAGGATGTAGTCAAGTTCATCCATGGATCCCAGATTAAGGCTCCCATGTGAGTCTCATGTTAATATGATATGCTTCTGTTGTCTTAATAATTGCCTCAAAAATAATAAACAGCTGTTACACTATTACTAGTTTTATTACTCATTCTCTTCTTTTTGAAAAGATGTATTTATTT
The DNA here is from genome assembly GCF_964662115.1 of Mustela nivalis. NCBI lineage: Eukaryota > Metazoa > Chordata > Mammalia > Carnivora > Mustelidae > Mustela > Mustela nivalis. Next base: position 87,863,377 of record NC_139029.1, on the reverse strand, counting down.
ATTTATTTTAGAGGGAGGGAGAGAGAGCATGAGCAGGAAGGACAGAAGGAGAGGGAGAGAATCTCAAACTGACTTCCTGCTGAATGCAATGCCCAAGGACACTGGACTCCATTTCACGACCCTTCCTAAGACCACATCCTGAGGCTGAACCCGAGACTCAAAAGCTTAATGCACTGCATCTCCTAGGCACCCCTACCACTAATTCTTAATAGTGAAAGTTTCCTAAAGAGACTATTCCTATGATCATGTTTAACATAAAGAGAGAGCTGCTTAGTGAACTTGGGTAAAGGGTTTTCAAATTGTGGAAAGCAAACTGCATTTCACAGTGCGAGGACACAGTGAAGAGAACTACATAAATGATAATAAGAAAAAAACAGCACTGAATGTTAATGACACTGGAATAAAAAATATGTTTTTTAAAGACTTTATTTATTTATTTGAGAGAGCAAGAGTCTGCAAACAGGAGGGTGAGTAGCAGAGGAACAGGGAGAAGCCGACTCCCCGCTGAGCAAGAGAGCCCAATGCTGGTGGATCCCAGGAAAATGACCTGAGCAGAGTCAGATGTTTAACCAAATGAACCTCCTATGGATCCCCCAAAATATTTTTCTTTTAAAAGAAAAAACATATTAGGTGAATCTGAAAGCTTAAATTCAACAATTAAGTCCAGTCACTGTATTTTATCCTATAACTGCAGTATAAAGGTAAAATGAGTTTAACAAAGGCCTATTAATAGGATTAAAGATATTGAACAAGGAAATCTCAGTTGGGTTGAGATTATTAGTTATTGGTTCATTAGTAGCTTTTTTATGAGACATACATAAAAAAATTAAAATATGTAATGTTTATTAGGTAGATGTCTGGTATTTTCTAGAATAATGTATTTTTATTTATTTACCTGTTTTTAGGAATGCATCATATTATCTTTAAAATAATTCTTTGGGGGTGGCTCAGTGAGTTGAGCCTCTGCCTTCATCTGGGGTCCTGGTCTGAGAGTCCTGGGAGAGAGCCCCCACATTTGGCTCTCTGCTCGGCAGGGAGCCTACTTCCCTCTTCCCCTCTGCCTGCTTCTCTGCCTACTTGTGATCTGTCTCTCTGTCAAATAAATAAATAGAGCCCTAAAAAAATTGATTCTTTGGAACTCAGAGTATTGTAAATACAATACAATAAGTTACTACTTTAGGATATATATGTTTTGAAATTAGTGGTAGGGAAAATAGTAGCCATGCTTGCAATTTTAAAGCTACTCTGTGTTTGGTATTTTCTCTATTATCTGAGTTCCGTGTTTTAATGATACAAGAAAATTGATTATTAGTATAATAATTATCTAATGACCCTTAATTTAAATGTAAGAATTTACATGCATAGTTTCTTCGTATTATTGAAACAGATATCTGGACTTATTTTCTACAGTGTTACTCACTTCTCTATTTTTGATGGCGAAATATCACTTTCATCTGGACATCCTGATTGTTTCCAGAATGAGTGCTTTAGTTTCTAGTTTTTAGGATTTTTAAAAATCTTGTTCAGAATTACTTTCGATGGATAAAAACGATGATTTTAAAAAAAAAAGCAAAAATAGAAATCATTAGTGAGCCTTCAATTGCTGAAATAATTAAATGCAATAAAATGTTTATTATTCTACATAATATCCAGATGACACAGAGGATTTAGTGAAATCTGACCTAACAATAATAAAATATGACTGAACAAAGCAGGTCATTATTCTGAAGTGAAAATGTTTACTCCCTTGGTAAAAAAAGATGGCATTTATAATTTTTCAGATTCAAAAGACAGTATCAGATACAGCATATTAATTAAGGAAAATTAAATCAGCTCTGACTTTAATGGCAGTGATATGTGATAGTTGTTTTCGTTATTAACTATAATAATACTGTTCTAAATGTAGTGTACACCGTGGAATAAAGAGTGGAAAGTAAAAATTCCTAGACTTCAATAAACACTACCCAGACATAATCACTGTCAAAGATTTTTACTGTAGTCTTTCCTAAATTTTCTAGGCAGACAAAATATATGTATGATTGTATTTTATAAATGACTAAAATAATTGAAATTCTCCAGCTTAATCTTGATTTTATATATCATACTGAAATCAGATTTTTTTTTTTTTTTTGCAGGTTTGGGACATCATTTAATTTAGAAGCCAGCTCCATTTCTTTGTGATTCTCTAAAGTTTGGCCTCCTTATACTGGCTTCATTCTGTTTTTTTTTTTTTAATTTTTAATTTTTTATAAACATATATTTTCAACCTAGGGGTACAGGTCTGTGAATCACCAGGTTTACACACTTCACAGCACTCACCAAAGCACACAGCCTCCCCAATGTACATAATCCCACCCCCTTCTCCCAAACCCCCTCCCCCCAGCAACCCTCAGTTTGTTTTGTGAGATTAAGAGTCACTTATGGTTTGTCTCCCTCCAAATTCCATCTTGTTTCATTGATTCTTCTTCTACCCACTTAAGCCCCCATATTGCATCACAACTTCCTCATATCAGGGAGATCATATGATAGTTGTCTTTCTCTGCTTGACTTATTTCGCTAAGCATGATACGCTCTAGTTCCATCCATGTTGTCGCAAATGGCAAGATTTCATTTCTTTTGATGCCTGCATAGTATTCCATTGTGTATATATACCACCTCTTCTCTATCCATTCATCTGTTGATGGACATCTAGGTTCTTTCCATAGTTTGGCTATTGTGGACATTGCTGCTATAAACATTCGGGTGCACGTGCCCCTTTGGATCACTACGTTTGTATCTTTAGGGTAAATACCCAGTAGTGCAATTGCTGGGTCATAGGGCAGTTCTATTTTCAACATTTTGAGGACCCTCCATGCTGTTTTCCAAAGTGGTTGCACCAGCATGCATTCCAACCAACAGTGTAGGAGGATTCCTCTTTCTCCGCATCCTCGCCAGCATCTGTCATTTCCTGACTTGTTGATTTTAGCCATTCTGACTGGTGTGAGATGATATCTCGTTGTGGTTTTCATTTGTATTTCCCTGATGCCGAGTGATATGGAGCACTTTTTCATGTGTCTGTTGGCCATCTGGATGTCTTCTTTGCAGAAATGTCTGTTCATGTCCTCTGCCCATTTCTTGATTGCATTATTTGTTCTTTGGGTGTTGAGTTTGCTAAGTTCTTTATAGATTCTGGACACTAGCCCTTTATCTGATATGTCGTTTGCAAATATCTTCTCCCATTCTGTCAGTTGTCTTTTGATTTTGTTAAATGCTTCCTTTGCTGTGCAAAAGCTTTTGATCTTGATGAAATCCCAACAGTTCATTTTTGCCCTTGCTTCCCTTGCCTTTGGCGATGTTCCTAGGAAGATGTTCCTGTGGCTGAGGTTGAAGAGGTTGCTGCCTGTGTTCTCCTCAAGGATTTTGATGGATTCCTTTCTCACATTGAGGTCCTTCATCCATTTTGAGTCTATTTTCATGTGTGGTGTAAGCAATTGGTCCAATTTCATTTTTCTTCATGTGGCTGTCCAATATTCCCAGCACCATTTATTGAAGAGGCTGTCTTTTTTTCATTGGACATTCTTTCCTGCTTTGTCGAAGATTAGTTGACCATAGAGTTGAGGGTCTATTTCTGGGCTCTCTATTCTGTTCCAATGATCTATGTGTGTCTATTTTTGTGCCATTACCATGCTGTCTTGATGATGACAGCTTTGTAATAGAGCTAGAAGTCCAGAATTGTGATGCCACCAACTTTGGTATTCTTTTTCAATATCCCTTTAGCTATTCGAGGTCTTTTCTGGTTCCATATAAATTTTAGAATTATTTGTTCCATTTCTTTGAAAAAGATGGATGGTACTTTGATAGGAATTGCATTAAATGTGTAGATTCTTTAGGTAGCATAGACATTTTCACAATATTTATTCTTCCAATCCAGGAGCATGGAACATTTTTCCATTTCTTTGTGTCTTCCTCAATTTCTTTCATGAGTACTTTATAGTTTTCTGAGTATAGATTCTGTGCCTCTTTGGTTAGGTTTATTCCTAGGTATCTTATGGTTTTGGGTGCAATTGTAAATGGGATTGACTCCTTAATTTCTCTTTCTTCTGTCTTGTTGTTGGTGTAGAGAAATGCAACTGATTTCTGTGCGTTGATTTTATATCCTGACACTTTACTAAATTCCTGTACAAGTTCTAGTAGTTTTGGAGTGGAGACTTTTGGGTTTTCCACATATAGTATCATATCATCTGCGAAGAGTGAAAATTTGACTTCTTCTTTGCCGATTTGGATGCCTTTAATTTCCTTTTGTTGTCTGATTGCTGAGGCTAGGACCTCTAGTACTATGTTGAATAGCAGTGGTGATAATGGACATCCCTGCCGTGTTCCTGACCTTAGTGGAAAAGCTTTCAGTTTTTCTCCATTGAGAATGATATTTGCAGTGGGTTTTTAATAGATGGCTTTGATGATATTGAGGTATGTGCCCTCTATTCCTACACTTTGAAGAGTTTTGATCAGGAAGGGATGCTGTACTTTGTCAAATGATTTTTCAGCATCTATTGAGAGTATCATATGGTTCTTGTTCTTTCTTTTATTGATGTGTTGTATCACATTGACTGATTTGCGGATGTTGAACCAACCTTGCAGCCCTGGAATAAATCCCACTTGGTTGTGGTGAATAATCCTTTTAATGTACTGTTGAGACCTATTGGCTAGTACTTGGTGAGAATTTTCGCATCTGTTTTCATCAAGGATATTGGTCTATATCCCTCTTTTTTGATGGGATCCTTGTCTGGTTTTGTGATTAAGGTGATGCTGGCCTCATAAAATGAGTTTGGAAGTTTTCCTTCCAATTCTATTTTTTGGATCGGTTTCAGGAGAATAGGAATTAGTTCTTCTTTAAATGTTTGGTAGAATTCCCCCGGGAAGCCGTCTGGCCCTGGGCTTTTGTTTGTTTGGAGATTTTTAATGACTGTTTCAATCTCCTTACTGGTTATGGGTCTATTCATGCTTTCTATTTCTTCCTGCTTTAGTTGTGGTACTTTATATGTTTTTAGGAATGCACCCATTTCTTCCAGATTATCAAATTTATTGGCGTAGAGTAGCTCATAGTATGTTCTTATAATAGTTTGATTTCTTTGGTGTTAGTTGTGATCTCTCCTCTTTCATTCATGATTTTATTTATTTGGGTCCTTTCTCTTTTCACTTTGATAAGTCTGGCCAGGGGTTTATCAAGCTTATTAATTCTTTCAAAGAATCAGCTCCTAGTTTCGTTGATTTGTTCTATTGTTTTTTTGGTTTCTATTTCATTGATTTCTGCTCTGATCTTTATGATTTCACTTCTCCTGCTGGGCTTAGATTTCCTTCTTGTTCTTTCTCCAGCTCCTTTAGGTGTAGGGTTATGTTGTGTATTTGAGACCTTTCTTGATTCTTGAGAAAGGCTTGTACCACTATATATTTTCCTCTCAGGACTGCCTTTGTTGTGTCCTACAGATTTTGAACTGTTGTATTTTCATTATCATCTGTTTCCATGATTTTTTTCAATTCTTCTTTAATTTCCCGGTTAACCCATTCGTTCTTTAGAAGGATGCTGTTTAGTCTCCATGTATTTGGGTTCTTTCCAAACTTCCTTTTGTGGTTGAGTTCTAACTTTAGAGCATTGTGGTCTGAAAATATGCAGGGAATGATCCCAATCTTTTGATACCGGTTGAGTCCTGATTTAGGACCGAGGATGTGATCTATTCTGGAGAATGTTCCATGTGCACTAGAGAAGAATGTGTATTCTGTTGCTTTGGGATGAAATGTTCTGAATATATCTGTGATGTCCATCTGGTCCAGTGTGTCGTTTAAGGCCTTTATTTCCTTGCTGATCTTTTGCTTCGATGATCTGTCCATTTCAGTGAGGGGAGTGTTAAAGTCCCCTACTATTATTGTATTATTGTTGATGTGTTTCTTTGATTTTGTTATTAATTGGTTTATATAGTTGGCTGCTCCCACGTTGGGGGTATAGATATTTAAATTGTTAGATCTTCTTGTTGGACAGACCCTTTGAGTATGATATAGTGTCCTTCCTCATCTCTTATTATAGTCTTTGGCTTAAAATCTAATTGATTTGATATAATGATTGCCACTCCTGCTTTCTTCTGATGTCCATTAGCATGGTAAATTCTTTTCCACCCCCTCACTTTAAATCTGGAGGTGTCTTTGGGCTTAAAATGAGTTTCTTGGAGGCAACATATAGATGGGTTTTGTTTTTTTATCCATTCTGATACCCTGTGTCTTTTGACAGGGGCATTTAGCCCATTAACATTCAGGGTAACTATTGAGAGATATGAATTTAGTGCCATTGTATTGCCTGTAAGGTGACTGTTACTGTATATGGTCTCTGTTCCTTTCTGATCTACCACTTGTAGGCTCTCTCTTTGCTTAGAGGACCCCTTTCAGTATTTCCTGTAGAGCTGGTTTGGTGTTTGCAAATTCTTTCAGTTTTTGTTTGTCCTGGAAGCTTTTAATCTCTCCTTCTATTTTCAATGATAGCCTAGCTGGATATAGTATTCTTGGCTGCATGTTTTTCTCATTTAGTGCTCTGAAAATATCATGCCAGCTCTTTCTGGCCTGCCAGGTCTCTGTGGATAAGTCAGCTGCCAATCTAATATTTTTACCATTGTATGTTACAGACTCTTTTCCCGGGCTGCTTTCAGGATTTTCTCTTTGTCACTGAGACTTGTAAATTTTACTATTAGGTGACGGGGTGTGGGCCTATTCTTATTGATTTAGAGGGGCGTTCTCTGAACCTCCTGAATTTTGATGCTCGTTCCCTTTGCCATATTGGGGAAATTCTCCCCATGAATTCTCTCCAGTATACCTTCTGCTCCCCACTCTTTCTTCTTCTTCTGGAATCCCAATTATTCTAATGTTGTTTCGTCTTAGGGTGTCACTTATCTCTCGAATTCTCCCCTCGTGGTCCAGTAGCTGTTTGTCCCTCTTTTGCTCAGCTTCTTTATTCTCTGTCATTTGGTCTTCTATATCACTAATTCTTTCTTCTGCCTCATTTATCCTAGCAGTGAGAGCCTCCATTTTTGATTGCACCTCATTAATAGCTTTTTTGATTTCAACTTGGTTAGATTTTAGTTCTTTTATTTCTCTAGAAAGGGCTTTTATATCTCTCGAGCGGGTTTCTCTAATATCTTCCATGCCTTTTTCGAGCCCGGCTAGAACCTTGAGGATTGTCATTCTGAACTCTAGATCTGACATATTACCAATGTCTGTATTGATTAGGTCCCTAGCCTTTGGTACTGCCTCTTGTTCTTCTTCTTGTGGTGAATTTTTCCGTCTTGTCATTTTGTACAGATAAGAGTATATGAAGGAGCAAGTAAAAACTAACAGGGTGGCAACAACCCCAGGAAAATATGCTTTAACCAAATCAGAAGAGATCCCAAATCGTGAGGGGGGAGAAAGCAATAAAAAGAGGTTCAAAAAGGCAGAAAGAAAAAAAAAGGAAAAAAAAAAGAAAAGAATTCAAAAAAACAAAACAAATAAAGAAAAATATAAAAAAGAAAAATATATATATTGGATAAACTAGTTAAAAAAACTTTAAAAAAGAAAAGGGTTAAAGTTATAAAACAATTTTACCAGAAGGCAAGAAAAAAAAATGAAAAAGAAAAAAAGTATATTAACTGCAAGACTAAAAAAAATCACAGGGAGTAAGCCATGAGTTCCGTGCTTTGCTTTCTCCTCCTCTGGAATTCTGCTGCTCTCCTTGGTATTGAAACCACACTCCTTGGTAGTGAACTTGGTCTTGGCTGGATTTCTTGTTGATATTATGGGGGAGGGGCCTGGGGTAGTGATTCTCAAGTGTCTTTGCCCCAGGCGGAATTGTACCACCCTTACCAGGGGCTGGGCTGAGTAATCTGCTCAGGTTTGCTTTCAGGAGCTTTTGTTCCGGAGCGCTTTCCATAGAGTTCCGGAGGACTGGAATACAAATGGCAGCCTCCTGGTCTCCGGCCCAGAGTATCCGAGAGCCCAGGGCCCCACTCCTCAGTGCACCCTCAGAGAACAGTGCCCAGTTACTCCCGTCCGCCTGACCTCTGGCTGCGCTCAGAGCTCACCGAGCCTTTGGCTGGTTCAAGGTAACACCGAGCTATGAGCTTACTGTCGGCTCTGTCTCTGTAGCCGGTTTCCCATTCCAATACCCGCCAGCTCTGCGACACTCAGACACCCCCGATCCTTCTGTGACCCTGCGGGACCTGAGGCCACGCTGACCCCGCGTGGGCTTTGCCCTGCTTTAGCCTCTGGAGCAAAGTCCCTCAGCGGAACAGACTTTAAAAGTCCTGATTTTGTGCTCCCTTGCTCCGCCGCTTGCCGGGAGCCAGCCCCTCCCCGAGGGGTCTATCTTCCCGTCCCTTTGGATTCACGTCTCCGCCGGTCCTACCTTTCAGAAAGTGGTTGTTTTTCTGTTTCCAGAATTGCGGTTCTTCTCTTTGATCTGCTGATGGATTTGCAGGTGTTTGCAATCTTTAGATAAGCTGATCTCCTGCTAGCTGAAGTAGTCTCAACCTGCTTCTTCTCCGCCATCTTGACTCCTCCTCCTACTCTGAAATCAGACTTTTTAATTAATAAAATATTTTGGAAGAGGGCACCTGGGTATCTCAGTGGGTTAAGCCGCTGCCTTTGGCTCAGGTCATGATCTCAGGGTGCTGGGATGGAGTCCCGCATCAGGCTCTCTGCTCAGCAGGGAGCTTGCTTTCCTCTCTCTCTCTCTGCCTACCTCTCTCTGTCAAATAAATAAATAAAATCTTTAAAAAATATATTTTGGAAGATATTCATATTTTACTTTGCATTTATTTCACACCCACCAAGCATAGTATTATTACTATGTAATATGTATTTTTTGCTATTAGAAAAAAATCATAGAGATTATTCATATATATTTGTTTTTACACATTTGTTTTTTTTTAAGATTTTATTTATTTATTTGACACAGAGAGATTACAAGTAGGCAGAGAGGCAGGCAGAGAGAGAGAGAGGAGGAAGCAGGCTCCCTGCTGAGCAGAGAGCCCGATGCGGGACTCGATCCCAGGACCCTGAGATCATGACCTGAGCTGAAAGAAGCAGCTTAACCCACTGAGCCACCCAGGCATCCCTACACATTTGTTTTTGATTACAACAAGTTTCAATTCTTACCTAGGGTTTCTAGGCAAGGATATATATATATATATATATATATATATATATATATATATATATATATATTTGTGTGTGTGTATAATATATATAATATATAATATATATAAAAATTTATATATATATACAAACAGAAGTTTCTCAATATTCCCATCTGACAGAAACAAATGGTAATATTATGTATGATTTTTTAACTGCTTAATTATTAATGATATTCATCATTTTTATTGGTCAATATATTTTTAAATTCATTCATGCTAAATCTTGGTAAGCCTGTTTAAAGCATTTGAAGCTTATGGTAGAAATATGACAGTAGATAATTTAAGCTTTTTGAATATTTTTTGATTAAAAATAATATAGAAAATGTAAAAATTGTAATAGAGAAATGAAATCACTGTCCATAATTCCAGAAACCAAGTGTAAACCCCATCAAAGTATGACATATTTCCCATAAGCCATTTCTTCACTACACACAGCTGGACACTGTCTCTTTTTGTTCACATACACCCACACCCACACATGTAAGACAAAATATTTTTCATAATGCAGAGACAAGCTGACATCATTTTTTTACCTTCTTGCATTACAATTCTTCAAAAACTTATTTTTAATATATTTATATTACATCCTATGTCTGCATGCTAACATCTTTCTTTATTGCTGTATATTTAGCTGGTTTCCAATTACTTACTATAGTAAATAACACTATTATAAACATATTTGATTGTATCTGTAAAAGTACAACTGCCTCTGATGCCTTATTTAGTTGTGTTGTCGGACTTATTATGCAATAGTTTGAAAAGCTGTCTAGCAGGTATCACAGAATAAGCTTACAGCGCTTTTTAGATGGGAGTTGGCCTGTCTTGCATAATGGGATCTTTAGTAAGGAAACTGGATAGAGGAAGGAGGGTAATCTGGTCTTAGGTTGAAAGGAGAACACACATTTTTGGAATCACTCTTTGAATCTCTACTTCAAAAAAATTCTGTTGTGCTTGAGGGAAGGGAGGACCTCACTGTGGGTAAGAGAAGAATAAGAGTGAAATATCTCCGTTCGCTGTAGCTGTAGCTAAGTAACTTTCATAAAAGTAATACATAATAAAGATTTCTATATTATTCTCCACTTATTTCATTTTTGTTAATCTTTACAAAGTAAGAAATACCCAGATAGTGTTAGTGCATTCATGGGAAAATGAGTTGAAGGGTCATACAACATTAGCCAAAGATATAAAAGTCAAAGACTATTTGGCCAGGACCTGAGTGGGATTGACTGTAGTTTTTAGTAAGAGATCATGACTTTGGGGATCAGAATCCAGGCTACAGTTCCAGTTACTCTTTTTTGTGTGTGTTTTTCTACTTCCTCATACAGGCCTGTTGCCTCTATTTTTAAAAATGGTTTCTAATAATGTACAAAAATACTGTGAATAATGCCATAGGAGTAATATTTATTGAGTGCTTAACATTTACTGAAAATGTTCTAAGAACTTTATACACATAAATTCTCTTAACTTTCATGACAAACCGATGAGGTAAGCATGATCATTATTCTCATTTTACAAATATGTTTAAGTAAGGAAAAACAAGTTTCAGCATGCTACTTGTGGACACAATGCTGATCGGTGAAAAAGAGCTGGGATTTGAAACCAAGTGGTCTGGCTTCAGAGACCATGCTCCTAACTACTGGTATACCAGCTCTTGGGATAAGGCAAATACAGATTGTTTTTTTCCCATTAAACAAACCATTACTATTCATTTCCAAATTACCTTCTATAGAAATATTATGCATACCATTTTAGTTTTCTACCTGCAATGCAATAGGAGAGCTCAACTCTTTTACCTCTTCAACACTGTGTAGTATGCATTTTACCTAAACCTTGTTAATTTTTTTTTAAGATTTTATTCATTTATTTGAGTGAGAGAGCACACAAAGAGAGAGGGAGAAGCAGCCTCCCCTCTTAGTAGAGGGTCTGATGCTGGGCTCCATTACAGGACCCTGAGATCATGACCTGAGCAGAAGGCAGATGCTTAACCCACTAAGCCAACCATGTGCCCCTAATCCTTGTCAAATTTAGAACTGAAAATTTTATATCGGTTATATTAGATAGTTTCAGCTGCTTCAGATTATAAACACTATTACCATGTCTATTAATTATTTATAGTTCCTTGATGGATTAGCTATTCTTGTCTCTTGTGTTTTTACTTTTCTTTTTATATATACTCATTTGTGCAGAAGTTAACTTTTAAAAACTGATTTAATCATAACTTACCAAAAATTCTTACTGTTGTATTGGATTCATTTATATTTTACATGCCACTATTTTATTTTTATCCAATATGAATGCATGGCTTTTTAATTTTTTAGCAATATGTTTTCTTTCTAGTTATAAACATAACACATAACACATATTTACTGATGAAATTTGAAAAAAGGAAAATATAATTTAGTAAATAGAAAAAGGTATGACTATTACTAGCACCACCTACTCTAAAAATGTAGTATATATTATTCCATCGATATCCATATAAAATGCATGTGTATTTATAAAATTTGTATTTTACACTATATGAAGGTTTACGTTTTGGACTTTTACTTCAATTATATTATTACATACTGTACTTTGTTTCTTAAACTCTATATACAGATAGATAATGCTTTAATACATTTGCTATTTTGAACATTAGGCTTACCTGTCATTTACACAATCATGAATAATGCAGTGTTAAACATTCTTACAATTATTTGAGGGCACTTATGCTAAGAATATTTCCATTGAAATGTTTCTTAGAGTTACTAGATCTAAGAGTATGAATATTTCTAAAACTTTGTATACATATTGTCATATTTCCCTTTAACTTTTTTTTAAGTGTGTTTTTTAACACAATTTTTAAGACTATATATGTGAGGGGGATGATTGTGAAAGTGAGTAACAACAAAAGTATTTTATTATAATTGTTTTACTGATTTTTAGAAGACTGAGTTTATTTAAAAATACATATTCACCACTGGTATTTTTTTTTAAATGCTTGTTCATGTAATCATATATTTAATTACAATATTATTTATATTAATGATCTGTAGGAACTACTTATATGTTAAGTCTATATCAGATAATAGACCATAAATAATATCACACTATAAAATATATTCATATTTCCAAAATTCATAATTCCAAAATTTACATAAATGTTGACACTGATTATGAGGCCTCTTCTGTGCCACTTCTGATCACTCAGTCAGCTCTACTAAATTAATTTCTTGTATAACTATATCAATGAGGACAAGTTGAACTGTTGACCCTCAGGGAATTATTTATTTCACAGAAGAAACTGAAAAGGCATTTTTATCCACTATACACTGCATGGTACCATAAAAATGAGGGAGAATAAGTTGAAATAACTATATAAAAAGCAAAAAAGGAAAACTATATAATATATATAATAATTAAAATAAACTATAATATATATAATAATATATATAATAATATAGAACTATATAATAATCTTTGTGGTAGATATACATACATATATATATATATATATATATAAACACACACATATATACACACAGCAGAATATTATTCAACCATAAAAACGAATGAAATCTTGTCATTTGTGATGACATTAACAAATCTAGAGAGCATAATGTTAAGCAAATAAGTCAGACAGAGAAAGACAAAATCATTATTTTTGTGAAATCATATGTGATTTTTATGTGAAATTTAAAAAACAATATAAATGCACAAAGGAAAAAAGGAGAGAGACAAATCAAGAAAGAGGCTCTCAACCATAGAGAACAAACTGATGGCTTAACAGAGGGAAGGGCGTGGAGGGTATTGGTGAAATAGGTGATGGGGATTAAGGAGTGCAGTTGTGATGAGCACCAGGTATTGTATGGAATTGTTTAATCAGTATGTTGTACACCTGAAACTTGTTTAACATATATGTTAACTACACTGGAATTAAAAAAAAAAAAATAAGATAAAAGGACAATTAGAAAAAAAGTATATTGAAAAAAATAAGAAAATGAATATTTCTGTTGATAACCATTTAATGCTTTCTAAACTGATAAGACTGTTGACTTAAATTAGAATTCACTCTATTGAATTATGCATAGAAAAGAGTATCTGTTCACTGAATATGAAAAATATGGGAAAATAAGAGAATATTATGTTGATACTATGTTTGCAATTAAAAAAACTCTGTCTTGAAAAAAATGTGTATTTTTCCCGAGACTAACAAAAGGCTAATTATTTAACTAGTATCAATAATATCAAAATTTCATATATTACCTATAATTAGTACTATTAACCATGATATTTGGGTTCATTTTCCATTATAGATTTCTATAGATTATATTCTGAGGTTGAGGAAATAGTAATATAAGGAAATATATAAATAATATAAGGAAAATATAAATGTAAATTCAAATATATTACCTGAACTCTCAGATATAGAGCCTGCCTTTCATCAGCATTTGGATCAATGATATAACATATTTAGAAAATAATGCCCAGTACCCTTTGTGAAGTAATACTCATTACAAACATTGACAGTTTTTATAATTTCTCTATCAATTAATTAGTTTATTAATCATTCAATGAAGTCAGTATCAGGTATAATTTTCAGCATGTAGGGGTCCTCCTCTACAATTAGCACTTTTTTGAGCACATTCCAAGGTGAATAGAACACAAAGATTCTATCCAATGTAGACACATTTTCTCTCCTTTTTTTTTTTTTTAAAGATTTTATTTATTTATTTGAGAGAGAGGGAAGAGCACACAAGCCGGGGTACCTATACACGGAGGGAGAAGCAGACTCCCTGCTGAGCAGGGAGCCCAATGTGGGGCTCAATCCCAAGATCCAGAGATCATAAGCAGAGCTGAATTCAGATGCTTAAACCAACTGAGCCCCATAGGAGCCCCAGACACATTTTCTCCTCTGTCTTCTCAGGTGATAGCTATGGCATTCTAGGAAGATCACTGGACTTTATTTTTGTTTGGATTTGTGCTATGACTTGTCTGTCCAATTACCAGAAGGATAAGCAGATCTCCACATTTTTTGTATCTGTAAATAGATCTCCACATTTTTTGTATCTGTAAATTCAAGTAATAGTCTTCCCACAGATTTATTATGCATATAAAACAATCAGGTATGTAATGTGAAAATTTTACACTACTATAATTAAAAATAATAAATACAAATAGAGAGATACATACAGAAATGAAGATAAGTAAACCGGACTGAAAGAAATGTTTATTTTTCAGTGAGTAGATATAATTCTGATACCCATGCTTTGAACTGTTTGAGGGGTGCAATATCAGTGGAATGTTCAAAAAGAGTACGTCATAGCTTTGGGAAAGTTAACAAAGCCAAATCAGTAATCCTACTTGAGAGATGGGAGATTTAAAAAAAAAAAAAGGAAGGAAAGAAGGAAGCAAGCAAAGAATGTTAGGAAGACAAGAGAGTGTAATAAATGGCATTGCTGAAAAATGGGTGTGCAGCAAACACTGAAAATACTGGTGTTTCCTGAATGGACAGAAGGTAAATTATCATCACTCTCCAGCAATAGCAGATTGGAGGTTTTGGGGAATACTTCAGAAAGGGAATTGTTATGGTGAACTGTCAATGATAATAAAAGAAAATTAGAAAGGAAAGAAAATGGGACCAAAAGAGTCATAAATTGAGATTTGAAATCTGTGAAGTGTATAACAACCATTAAAACTCATCTCATTAGTTTAAGTAAAGCAAGTACTATAACAAAATTAAAGCATTAGGTCAGTAAAGCTTCTCAAAAAGTTTACAGTATGGTATGTAAAAACCAAAACAATATAAACATCTAACGTAAATTACAGAAAAAAAAAAGTCAAGTAACTTTCCATTCATTAAGACGTTTTGGTTTGAGTTTTAAATAAATAACTGGATATTATCAGAGCAAATTCATCATCTCACATAGAGGTATAAATTCTATTTTATTTTAGGAAAGTGCAAAAGTTATTTGATGTTTGAAAATTTTGTGAGAAGAGTAGATATGTTTTGTCACATAGGGTCTGCTGAAAAAAAGAGATTCAAAATAAAAAAAAAAGGAAAAGAAATATAACTTCTAGAAGTGTTCTGAGATCACTGATAAAATGCATGTTGTCACCCTAGGCCACTTTGAAAGGTTACATTCATATGATCAAGGGAAGGTCTGAGGGAAACAATGCCACTCTTTTTGATTTTTCACAGTTAAAAAAAAAAAAGCATGTCAGACTGTGGCCTTCATATTGCCTTTTCTGAGCTCTAGAAGTATTTTATCCAAAATAAAATAGTCATAAAATTAGTTATTTGTTTTAAAACCAAGTCATATATACTTTGTTGAATTTATACTTGAATTGTTTGAACCACAGATCACATGCAAAATCAGGTTCATCACCAGACATTTTCTTCCAAAATTGCCCTATTTTAATCCTACTTAAAAGGTGTGTAAGAGGAGCTACATTTACTGGCCCTCAAGTTCATAAGTACAATTACCAAATACAATATTGGAATATTCAGAATTACCTTTAAATACTTAGAAATACATTTTATTGATTATTAAAGATTTTATTATTTATTTGACAGAGAGAGACACAGCAAGAGAGGGAACAAAAGCAGGGGGAGTGGGAGAGGGAGAAGGAGGCTCCCTACTGAGCAGGGAGCCCAATGTGGGGCTTGATCCCAGGATTCTGGGATCATGACCTGAACTGAAGGCAGACTTAAGGACTGACCACACAGGCATCCCTATACAGGTGTCCCTACATTTTATTATTAAAGAACAATCCAACTGCTTTCCTCAGAAAGCAGTTTTTATATATATAAAGTTTTTATATATATAAAGTTTATAAAGTGAAAAGTGATTGTTATATTATCAATTTACAGTTTATATAATAATAAAGTTTATATATATATATATCACATATATATAAAGTTAAAAGTGATTGGTCATTATAATATCCTTGTTACGAAATTATTAGAACAAAACAATAAAATACAGCATGCAATTTAACTCAACAAATCTAAAATCTCTCATGAAAACAGGTACATATGCAGGAACTTAAAGAAAGAATGATAGAACAAAAAAGAAAGATAAACACAACCAAAATCTTAAGAATTTTAGAGTAAATCATGCAATGAGATCAATAGTTATCCTTTTTTCTTTTAGTTTTTATGATGATTTTTTGAAGTAAACTAGGCTATAATCTATTTCTGATTTAGAGAGCCCCACTTCCAAAACAAGTGAACAAAGAGATGCTAGCTTCTTAATTACAGGTAATATTCTAAAAATACTTCTCATAAACCTATTTGCATATAAATCCAAAGTAACACCATTCAAATGAATTTCTGTTCAAACAACTGCTATGTCTATTTTGCATGCTTGAATGTGAGACCTTGGGGAAGAAGGGGCAGTAGATTTGTTTGGCCAATAGCATTGTTCATACTACAAAAGATCAAATACTGATATTTCGTAAGTAGAGATGCTTCTCTTTTTTATGGAGAAAGTCATGTTTTTGAAAAACATTTGCAAGATGAGTTGGATATTATAATAAATTAGTATTACATTTTATCACCCTTTATTTTTTCCATTTGGTAAGATAATAAGCAGATCAGAGAAGATATCCTCTATTCATTTAATTTAACCATGGTCATCACTCAATTATTATCAAATCCTCATAGCAGATTATTAAAAAAAATTTAAAATGGAAAAATGGGGCAATGAATCTGAGCTGTCACACTGGCTGGCACCTTATATTGTTTTGATTAAATATATACATATAGGGTAAAATATAATCTCTGATCTCAAGATATTATATATATATTTTTTAAACTGTATAAAATGTGATCACTAGTAAAATTAACATTCACTGTGCAAATTTGGGTCATTTTGTTCACGCCTCTCAGAAGGCTGTGCTGGAGCTATTATCTCTAACAATTTAAAAAAAACACCTTATTATTTTTAAGAATTTACTTCTTTGACAGAGAGAGAGACAGCAAGAGAGAGAACACAAGCATGCGGAGTGAGAGAGGGAGAAGCAGGCTTCCCGCTGAGCAGGCAGTCCAATGTGGAGGCTCCCTCCCAGAACTCTGGGATCATGACCCAAGCCGAAGGCAGACGCCCAACAACTGAGGCACACAGGTGCCCCTAAACCCTATTCTTTACAGCAGAATTTTCACAAATGTGGGTGATCCTTTCAGTTGATCTCATTTGTAAGTCTAATTAACACAGTTCTTGTTGATCCATACACATTAAAAACAATCTCCTTTCCTTTTCTGATGAAGGATCAAATTCCTTCATCAAATTGTCTGAACGCTGAACTTAAAAATCAAAGCTCCAGAAAATTTGACATTATTCCTTTACTGTGCATTTGTTTAATTGTTGAAAAGCATTTGTTGAGTAGGTTCTCTGCAGGAGGCACTGGAATAAGAACAGGGAACTGAGCAGTGACAATGACAGGCTCTGGCTCTGAACTTCTCTGCTGAACTAGATTGTCATGCAGATTAAAACAAGAGGACAATATGGTGTGGCTGACATAAAGGCTTAGGTGAGTTGCGCTAGGGTGCATGCAGGAAGAAGCACTATTTCTCTTAAAGGACTTTGGGGGGGATGGTAATCAGAGTTTAGTGCAGCGTCAAATCCTTCTTACTGGGCAGCTGTCACCTGTTAGTCAGTGTAAAAGTCGAAGCATCTTTTGGTAAAAGACGGTAAAAATTATATAGAAGTTAGAAGCAGAAACAAAACTGAGATGAGAGTACTACCATACGGAAAGTGGAAAACTACTAGAAAATGTAATAATGAGGAGGTTCCTACGGATGGAAAAAAAAAATGCAGAGATCTATACTTTCAACGCAGCTTTGTAGAGAGTGAAAACACACGGGCGGACTTTACAAGGCAAGCGACATTCTATAGAATGGAGGCAAAATCGAGAATATAAAGAGTAAAGACTGCAGATTGTGACAGGTCAGTTCCAGGACGGTTCCCCTTTCTTCTCTCTGGAATCTACTAGTAATTCCTTTTGAGATGAAAATATTTCTCTCTGGAATCTACTAGTAATTCCTTTTGAGATGAAAATATTTATAAGTATTGGTTAAAGAAATGTATTGCTGCTGTGCCATTAAAACTGAATTTAAGTAATCAAAATCTAAATCATATATTTTTTTAAGTCTTTATTTATGTAATCTATAAACCCTACATTGGGCTCAAACTCACGACCCCACGATCGATAGAGCTAGCCAGGCATCCCTAAGCCATATTATCTTGAAGGCAAATAATATTTAATGAGAGATTATCATTAAACTAAAAAGTCTTGAAAATAATCAGAAGTTAAAGATTTTGTAGGACATGTATATCTATTCTGTCTTTGAACTGTTGTTGTTGTGTTAAGAAAGCATTCTATTTGAACTGTGTTCAAGCGTAAGAAGCCAGAAAGAGGTTACCTGGAAGGAGATTACCTGATTCTTAAAAATTTATTTAGGAAGTTCTATAGATTCAGATATCACAGTGGTATTTTAATGGATATACTTTATGTGTGTATGCATAGTGAGGAGTGAGAACAAATATAGTGTCCTAATGTAAATGAAATTATAAATTTGAAGGGTAAATAAAAAACCGTTTACAAATTAAGATGCATAGATTAGGTGATGATAGGAATACAAAACACATTGACAAACCCAATTATTTGTAACACATAGGTATTTATAGAGGACGGTTTTTCTCCGTGTAGTTAGGCAACTCTCAGTGCCCTTTCCAAAGGTCAGCAACTCCCAGGAAGATGGATTATATATAGGTAGAACAATCTGGCATCTGTTATGTTTAAATTCCTGCTAACACTAATAAGATTATCTCTGCCCTTTTCCTCCATTTCCAAATAGTTTTGGAGACCACATTTTAAGAGAAATGTTCAGAGTATAGCTTATTTGCAAAGAATATTCCCCTTTCCTATTATTCGATAATGAGTTCAGATATTTTACAAGAAGCATTAGTTAAAACAAAGCCCTTTTGGAAATGAAGAAAGCACTGGAGTATAAAGGGCATTTCTCAATTTCTAACTGAGCTCCATTATGTTTTGGTTGGAAAAGCATTTGCACAATAGCTATATTAACCTCCTTTATATTTAGAACAGTATAAGTAACTACAAATAATCAATCCCTTTACAAACAAAATAAGGTGCCTTATCAGTAATGTTTGGTTTCCCTAGGTGCTCACTTAGTAGGTGAGACCTGCCATGGACTACTGGTCATGCTTTTATCCTTTGTGAGTTTTTAAGGTACTCTGATTGTGCAATACAAAACAATACATCACTTGCAAAAGTGGGCTTGCTTATTGAATGAAAGCTGAAGTGATGACTATTTTCTCTTCATGCAAAAGCTTGGGTTAAATAAAATCATCATGAAAAATTTAGTTAGTAGACAAACAAAAGCCAGTACAATTTCATTTCCCATGTATATGCAGACTTAAAGTGGACAGAACATTCATTGTGGGATACAGATTGATATTAGAAAGAACGTGAATAGAAAGATCTCTTTTACAGAACACATATTATGAATGATAATGTGTATAAAGTGAAATGAGAAATCATAAAGACTGTACTTAATTTACTCCAAGAAATCTTTTTAAACAATTTAAAATAGCAAGTGCTAATTTATCCACTAAGACTATTACACTATCTAATAGCAACTGGTTTGTTGGAAGAAGTCCCTTGAAAATAAACAAAATCATAACTATATTACTTGCGAATCACTTATGAAAATAGTGAGATTGATAATGAAGATATTAACTTAGATAAAAATTATTCTGAATTCTAATTTCATGGTTGTGTATTTTAAGCATTGCTGGAAGTAAATTCTGCCCACATTCTTATATTTTTCACTTATATTTTTATAGTAAAATTTTATTTTCAAGCTCTAAATTTTAACCATACTTTGAGGTAATTAAAAATTAACAATGACTTGATTTTTATGGCTCTGATATCTCCATATGGAGAAGTAACAGAATACAAATTATTATGATGTTATAATTTTAAATGGATACAGTTTTATCATCAAAGTAATGCACACTCAAGGGCAAAAAAGAGAATAAAATAAAATGCATTAAAATTTCCACTACTCAGAAACTGGTATTGTTAATCAATCTTATTCTATATAACCTAATCCAGACATTTTTATATACCTAAGGTTAAAAAAAAAAAAAAAGAAGTCTTCAGCAGATTTCTGTACTGTCCTTCTTTCTGCATTTTTGTAGTATTTTGATATGTTCTATGTGCCATCGTGTAGTCAATCAACATTCTTAATGTAAAGGAACACCTGGGTGCCTCAGTCAGTTAAACATCTGCCTTTGGCTCAGGTCATGATCCCATCAGGATCCCAGGGTCCTTCGTGCACCGCATTGGGTTCCTTGCTCAAGAGGGAGCCTGCTTCTCTCTCTATCTGTCACTACCCCTGTTGTGCTCTCTCTCTCTCTTCCCCTTCCTCTCTCCCTCAAATATAAATGAGTATAATCTTAAAAAAGAAAAAAAAGAAGATATTTTTTAAAAACCCATTCTTAATGTTAGCAATTTCAGTAACTTCTAAATCTGGATTTTTATAAATAATGCTGCACGATGCACTTTGTAGCTACACCTTTCCCTTCACCCTTTGTACAGCCTTTGGTATAATGGCCAAATGGCCTTCAGAAAATTCCTGCAAAGCAGTTTATGCAAGTGAATTGTTTAAGCAGTTCATATAAATGGTTTCTTCTTTGCATGCATTAATTATCCTATTGAACATGATTTTGTTTTAATTTGCTTTTCTGATTTTAAAA
This sequence comes from Mustela nivalis, assembly GCF_964662115.1. NCBI lineage: Eukaryota > Metazoa > Chordata > Mammalia > Carnivora > Mustelidae > Mustela > Mustela nivalis. Next base: position 87,842,415 of record NC_139029.1, on the reverse strand, counting down.
AGTGGGTAATTTAAAAATGCTTATTAGATTTCTAAAAAGAAATTTCTTGTAGGAGTTATTTGTCTGTGTTTCAACTGGCATATTTTCAACATTTTGTAACAAAGATTTAGTGTCCTTTACACATTTTTAAAAATATTTTATTTATTTATTTGAGAGAGAGAGATAGAGACAGATAGTGACAGATAGCGAGAGAGCCAAGCACGGAGAGAGAGAGAAGCAGGTTCCTGCTTCTCTCTCCCAAGGAGCCCAGACATGGGGCTCGATCCCAGGCCCCTGAGATCATGACTTGAGCCACAGGCAGACGCTTAGCTGACTGAGCCACCCAGGTGCCTTCTTTATGTATTTTAATAATGACTTCTTCAAAATTTCTCATTCTGAGCTATGTGAGATACTCAATACTAATTGATAAAATTTGCATTTTTAAAGAATCAGTCATATAACTGACCAACTTAAATGTTACATGAAGACCATTGCTATGGATGGGTTAATGTTAACCTGAAATAATCTAGTGATTATCTGTATCATATAGCACATTATTAAGTCAAATAGCTGAACAACTTACAAAATATGAATGCTGAAAATCAAAGATACTTGTGCCCTTCTGTAATGTTTAAAATTAAAACTGACCATGTTTAAGAAGAAAAATAATAACATGCTAATAAAATAAATTTAAAGAATAAGTAATGAATAGTATACTACAAGAAGTACAAAGTGATAGGTTATAAAGTTTGGTGGCCTAGTATTGGGGAAAAAATAATTTTTGTGTCATAGTGGACTGTAACCTTCAAGTGTTTCAATAATAAGGAGTGGCTGGTGATGAAAAAACATGACATTCGATAGCATTAACGACTAATGTAATAGGAAATTGATTTCTTAACACCTTTCCCTTTGCATAGTGTCTTTTCCCTTAATTTGAAAGAGAATCAATATGTGAATATCTGAGCATATGAGAGGCAGCCAAGTGCAAAGAAAATGCTCTTCAATTAGCAATTAGAAGATGGGATTTCTTAACCTAATTGCACCACAAATGAGTTGTATGACCTTGGGCAAGTCATTTGGTCTTTCCAAGGTTTACGTTTCTCATCCACAAAAGTAAATGGTATCTAAGGCCCAGGACTAAATTTCTGCAACTGAAATCTGGAATAAATTCTAATAAAAAAAAGAGTATTAAATGCACTAAATGTCCTTTAATGATGTTTCCCAAACCATTTTCTACTGAAGGCCATTTTTCTTTTTGTAATAACTAATCTTTGTTAAAGTTTAATTTGGAGTAAGCACTCTTCTTAATGAATGCTCACAGAACTCTAGAAGACCAGTAGTGCTATTATTTCACATTATAAATGAGAAAAACAATCCAGAGGGAGTCTAAATAATTTGCCTTGGTTTTCTGTGCTAGTGAGCAGTCAAAATAGGACTCAATGCCAGATGGTTTAATAATCTGTAACTGTAAGCATTATCCACATTCTAAACTATGTATTTTTGCTGAAATGAACTTGGGAAACACAGATTTCTATAGAACAAAATCAGTTGGATATAAAATATTTTGGAATATTTAAGATTTATTTTGAATACCCAAGAGGGACATCATACGCGGGACAGCCTACATTTATTTTGACCATGGAAACTGTACAAAAGGAATAGTGGACATGTCAAAAGAAGTTCTGAAAAACAATTTGGAAAATGTTAATTCTTGACTCTTAGCAGACATCAAATGGTATTTTTATTCAAAAAGACTTCTACAGAAAATAATTTCTTAAGTAATTTGAGGAAGTAGTAGTAAAGATGGGAAAAAAAAGATCTCTATGGGATTTACTTTTCCATAAAATTCCCACTTTTCATTTTTCCCTTTTTTATTGCATGTTAATGTAAGAAGTCTTACCAGTGAATTAAAGATGTGTTTATCCCTCTCCCAACTCTCTCTCTCTAATAAATAAATAAATCTTAAAATAAAAGAATTAAAAAAAAAAAAAAAGGCGACACCTGTGTGGCTCAGTTGGTTAAGCATCTGACTCTTGATTTTGGCTCAGGTCCTGATCTCAGGGTCATGAGAGAAAGTCCCTGATGGCACTCCAGTGCTCACTGGGGAGTCTGCTTGAGATTTTCTCTCTCCCTCTCCCCTTCTCCCTCCCCCATGGCATATAAACACACACACTCTCTCAAATAAAAGAAAATATCTTTAAGAAAAGGATATGTTCATCAAGGGAAAACTGGTTGGCTGTGAGTTCAAAGTTAATGAATCAACAATGCCATACATCCAGCAAAAGAAGACAGATTTTTTAAAAAGTGCAATAGATAACATTTTTGTGAGCTGAAATACAAAGAAACTTATAGACATGCTACCCAGGATAAAGAAAATGTTAAACTCTTCCTGGCTACTTCTGGTGGGATCCTATGTTTCAAATGGTAATATGGCATGGTGAATGTTAAACTCTCAGGCAAGGCAGGTTCTGCATATTGGGAAGCTATGGAAAAAAATGTAAATACCTTCGAAACGATATACAGGGAAACAGTTGTGCAGCACAGCAGATATTCAATGTTGATGAGAATGGCTTGTTTTATAAAACTCCACCAGAGGATTCTGTACTGCAAATAGCATTTCAGTAGACAAAAAGCTGTGACCGGAGGCTCTCAAGAACCTGATCCTGTTTTTTCCTAGAAGGAATAGTTCGCTATTTGCTAATTCAGTGTTCATGGCAACTTTGTAGTAGATAAATACTACAATCAATGAGAATCAACCATATATCTTTTAAAATTTTGTTTTCAGGTACTTCCCTGAAGGTACAAGTCCAGAACGGTAGAAAGAAGCCCTGCAAATAAATGCTGAGGTAATTTTTGAAACCACAACATCACTGCTATAGATTCCCAATGGTGAAAAAAGAACAAAAAAGTGGTATATAGTGTGGTAGGCAGACTTTCCCCATTCCAAAAATGACCTATTTATAGTAGGCTTAGGGAACAAAGGTGCCACTTCTGAGATCTCAAAGGAAAATTTTGAGAGAAAACCCATGACATAAAAATTGGGATTCTTTAAGTAATGTGAATAGAAAGAAGACCCTCTCCTCCCTTAAGGTAAGTTCCTGGACAGGAAAGCTCCAATGTGGGAGAATATGACAGGATGGATCTTAAGCATGAATAAGATACTGAGATTCATCAGACATACTTGGGAAATTTAGGAGCTGAATTTATTCTTTATGCAAATATTCAATAAAGTTTAAATTATTTTGATTCATCTGATACAATCAATCATGTTAGCAGGTTCTACACTTTAGGAAAGCTTGTAGAATCTAGGACTATAGCAACAGAAGACATGAGATTTTATGTCATAGAGAGACTGCTATATATATAACCTAGTACTGTAAATGTAAACTTTAAGGAAAAGCAGTTATTTGGAAAAGCAGATCTCTGAAAGAAAGGGGTACAGATTTCAGATATACATATGATTATTGACACAGCTATGAAGAATTATAGCTATTAATATATATGAATATATACTATTATATATAATACTTAATATTTACATATTTTATATCTATATATTTATCTATATGAATCACAATATATAGATTTGGTAGTTAGCTTCACATAAGGATTGTTGAACACAAAAGTGTATATGAATCTCCAAGGCAGGATGTATAAGGAATGAGTGTCAACGGCAATAAGTTGGGAAATGTCCACATGTTGGGAATTTGTAGACAAGGATAATTTAGCAAAACAGAAGCCATATCATAATGCTATGAAGAAAGTAAGGTAGAATGTAATGATGTGACCATGTAGACTGGATGTCATCATTAATGTGATTTTCCCATTAACAGAAGTAACAGGCTGAAATAAGATGTGTTATATTTAAGACAATCAGCATGCCTCACAAAAACAAAAAGGAACGAACATTATATGGAACACCTTGATAGGGAGGTGGGTGGAGGAATGAGAAAAACAGTGATCTAAGCAAAACCAATCCTCCCATGCTTCCCCAGCGTATATACTTATACTTTGAAAAAGAATTCCACAGTGCTTGGCACTCAAGAGATTTCATTTATATTAAATATTTTGTTTAGATTCTGATAACAGGAAAAAAAAAAAAACTAAGTGACCTAGATAATATCAATACTTATATTACCATAGGGGAAAAAAACCTGAGGCAGAGACACTAAGACACTAAGTGAACTGTTTCAGGATCCACAGTACAGTCAGGGTGTGAATGCAAGCCATTTCAAATACTCAGCATGAGTTCTTACTCTGTTTTAAAGCCTACTCATCTAAGTTGGGATATTGGTGTGTAAAATTTCCCCCTCTAAAGACTGATTGATTGACTGATTGAAGTAAATTTTTTTTTTTTTTAGTAGTTTCAGGATCACAGCAAAATTGAGGGGAAAGTACAGAGATTTCCTATATAGTCTTTCTCCTTATACACACATAGCATCTCTATCAACATTCTCCACCAGAGTTGTAAAATTGTTACAAGAGATGAATCAATACTGACACATTGTTCATATCCAGAGTCCATACTTTACATTAGATTTCACTAGATGTTACACCTCGCATGGATTTGAACAAATGTGCAATAGAATATATCCACCATTATAGCATCATATAGTTTCATGGCTCTAACAGTTCTCCGTGCTCTCCTGTTCATCTTTCCCTCACCTTAACCTTTAGTAATCACTGATTTATTACAGTCTGCATAGTTTTGTCTTTTCCAGAATGTCATATAGGAGAAACCATACAGTATGTAAATTTTTCTGATTGACTTATTTCACTTACTAATACCCACTCAAGGTTTTACCATGTCTTTTCATGGCATGATACCTCTGAAGAATATTCCAGTCTTTGGATGCACCACAGTTTATTTACCCATTCACCAACTAAAGGGCATTTTGGTTGTTTCTAAGTTTTGGCAATTATTAATAAAGCTAATATAAATATTTGGGTACTGTCTTTTGTATAGCCAGAACTTTGCAGCTCCTTGGGATAAATAGCAAGGAGTGTGATTACTGAAATGTAAGTAAGAGTAAGATTTGTTTTGTCTTCCAAACTTATTGTACCATATTGTCATCCTATCAGCAGTATATGAGAATTCCTATTGCTACACATCTTCACCAGAATTTTGTGTTGTCAATGCTTGGATTTTCCCATTCTCCAAAAGGTCTATAGTAGTATCTCACTATTGTTTTAATTTGTATTTCCCTGATGATGTAAAAAGTGGAACATATTTTTTCATTTGTGTATTCATCCTTTTTATATAATTTTTAGTAAGTTGTCTGTCAAGGTCCTTGGCCCACGTTTAAATTAGGTTGATTGTTTTCTCATTGTTGACTTTTAAGAGTTCTTTGTATATTTTGGACAACAGTTTTTTATTAGATAAGTCTTTTGTAAATATTTTCTCCCAGTCTGTGGCTTGCTTTTCATTCTCTTGACATTGTCACTTGCAGAGCAGAAATTTTTAATTTTAATGAAATCCATTTTATTAATTCTTTCTTTCATGGATTCTATCTGAAGTTATCAACAAATTCAAGATCATTTGATTTTCTTTTACATTACCTACTAGGAGTTTATAACTTGCGTTTTACATTTAGGTCTGTGATCCACTTTGAATTTAATTTTTGTGAAGGATATTAAGTTTGTGTGTGTGTGGTTTTTTTTCTTAAATTTATATGTCCAGTTGTTCTAGCACCACTTGTTTGAAAAGACTATCTTTGCTCCATTGTATTGTCTTTGATCTTTTGTCAAAGATCAGTTGACTATATTGATGTGGGTCTACTTCTGGGCTCTCTATTCTGCTCTATTGATTTATTATCCATTATTTTGTCAATATCACCTTGTCTTAATTACTATGGCTTTATAGCATATCTTAAAGTTTTGTAGTATCAGTATTCCAACTCTGTTCTCTTTAATATTGTATTGGTTATTCTGGCTCTTTGTCTCTCCATATAAACTTAAGAATCAGCTTGCCTATATCCATAAAATAATTTGCTGAATTTTTATTGTAATTACACAAAATCTATAGCTCAAGGTTGGAAAGAAATAACATTGACAATATTGAGTCTTCCTATCCATGAATTATTATGAAATATCTATTTATTTAACTCTGATTTTTCATCTGTGTTTTACTATTCTCCTACAGATGTTGAACATATGTATATTTTAATTTATATCTAAGTATTTTGTATTTGGGGTGCTAATGTGGAAGGTATTGTGTTTTTAATTTCAAATTCCGCTAGTTCATTGCTGGTAGATAGAGAAGCAATAAACTTTTGTGTATTTATCTTGTATCCTGCAATGCTACTATAATCACTTACTTATTTTAGGAGTGTTTTTTGTCAGTTCTTTCAAATTTCCTACATAGTCTATCATGTCATCTGGGAGCAAAGAAAATTTCATTATTTCTTTCCTAATCTGTATACTTTTTTATTTCCTTAGCTAATTGCACTATCTAGGTCTTCTACTACAATGCTAAAAAGGAGTGGTGAGGGAATATTCTTGCCTTACACTGACCTCATAGGAAAACCTCTAGTTTCTCACTACTAATTATGATATTAGCTGTAAGTTTTCTTAGACATTAAAAAAAAAGATTTTATCTATTTAGTTGAGATAGAGAGCAAGAGAGAGAAGAGTGAGTGCACATGAACAGGGAGGAGGGGCAGAGGGAGAGGGAGAAGAAGGGTCTTCACTGAGTAGGGACCCCAATGTGGGACTTGATCCCAAGACACTGGGATCGTGACTCAAGCCAAAAGGAAGATACTTAACCCACTGAGTCACCTAGGCACCCCTTCCATATTATTTGTCAAAGTGAGTAAGTTTCCCTTTGTTGCTAATTTATGAGAGTTTTTACATGAATAGGTGTTGAATTTTGTCAAATGCTTTCCTGCATCATGTGAGTTTTCTTTCTCTCTTCTTAGTCTGTTGATGTGATGGATCATATTAATTGATTTTCAAATGTTGAATTAGCTTTGCCAGGGATAAATTGTACTTTTTCAAGGTACCTAATTGTTTCTATGTATTGGTGGATTTAATTCATATTTTGTTGTAGATTTTTTTTATATGTTCATGAGAGATATTCGTCTGCAGTTTTCTTTTAATGTTTTGATCTAACTTTGGTATTAAGAGTAATGATAGCTTCACAGAATGAGTTAGGAAGTATCCCCTATACTTCTGTCCTCTGTGAGAGATGGTGCAGAGAACTGGTATAATTTCTTCCTTAAATGTTTGGTAGACTTCACCAGTGAACTTGTCGTGCCTTGTGTTTTCTATTTTGAGAGGAAATTAATTATTGATTTACTTAATAGACAAAAGGCTATTAAAGTTATCTAATTCTTCTTATGTGAATTTTGGCAGATTCTCAGCCCTCTTTATCCCTGTTATCTTTTCTTTGGTCTGAAGTCTGCAGTCGGATTCATATCGCTATTCCTGTTTTCTTTTGATGTAAGCATAGCATAACTTTTTCCTTATACTACTTTTAATCCATATGTATCTTTAGAATCCATGTGGGTTTCTTAAAGACAACATACAGTTGGCTCTTCTCACCAGACCCACTCTGACAATCTCTGACTTTTCATTGGTCACTTAGACCACTGACATTCAAAATGATTGTTGATATTGTTGAATATTTATCATATTTTTTACTGCTTTATATTTGTTTCCCTTGCTGTTTGTTCCTATTTTTGTCTTCTACTCTTCTGTCTTTTGGGATTTTTTATTGGTTTTATTTATTTATTTGAGAAAGAAAGTGAGCAAGCAAGCAAGAGAGAGAGCGAGCACATGAGCAAGGGGAAGGACAGAGGGACAAGGAGAAGCAGACTCCTTGCTGAGCGGAAAGTCTGACATGGAGCTCAATCCCAGGATCCGGGGATCATGACCTGAACTGAAGGCAGAGGCTTAACGGACTGGCTCCCCAGGTGCTCCCTGTCTTTTTGGTTTTAAATGAGCATTTTACACAATTTCATTTGCTCTCTTAGAATATTTGTTATACTTATTTCTCCTCATTTATTTTTTGAATCAGCAAATCATTTATTTTTTACAACTAGTATATTATTTATAAATATATCTTTCTGACTTGTGTATGTAAAAAGGAACACAAGCCCACAAAATCAATGATTTTTAATCATATTTTTCATTAGAAATATTTCATTTTGAACATTATTCACCCTTCCTTTTGGAATAGATAGCTTTTTTTTTAATGTGGTTTTAAAGAGTTTATTTTTCATTACATCACAAAAGTAAGCATTCTCATAGAATTTGTACTTTAATTCAAAAGTATTGATGCCCATTACTGTGTGTCTGACATCTTACCAACCCTCATCTCAAATATTCATCCATCTGTTCAAAATTCACATGAACATTAAAGCATATGTCTTATTTGATATTTGTAAACTAAATGTTTCTAGGATAGAAAACTTTGGATTATTTCACATTTTATGAAATCATATTATACAAAATAAAAGTCAAAATAAAAAAATAGAAGAAAAATAGTATTTTGTATATCTGACACATTTTTACTGTTACAGTAAATATTGTTCAAATATGATTGGGCTCTTTGCAGTTATGAATGCCTTCATTACTCATTCAGGTTTCCCATTTCTGATACATAATATTTTTTGAACATTCAGGGAATGGGGTGGGTTTTCATTGTATCAGTTTAGCTCTACTGGAACTACTTTCCCCAGAATTCTCTTTCTTTTATGTTACTAATTACGTTAACCACAAGAGACTTTGTGGGAGGGGGTGGGGATATGAGAAAGAGAAAGCAGAAAGAAACAGTTGGCATGCTTTTTCACACAGAAGATAGTCGGTACAGAGCCCATGCTCTACCACTACTCACACTCACTGTTACTTATCGGCTGGCTCACTTCTTTGGTGTAGGGCAGCACCCATGACTTCAGGTCTTCCAGATCTGCCCAGTCTTCTTTCCTCAGTCTCACTGACTCCTTGGTTAGCAGCATATTCAACAAAGGCTCAAATGGCATCAACCTTTCCCACAGTTCACCTCCGTTATCAGTATTTCAAGTCTGGAGATGGTGACACTCTGACAACTCTGTCCAGTATATTGGATTTTGGATCACCCTTGCAGATTCCAATTTTGCCTTGCTCCCTCCCACTTCATTCCCATTTTACCTTCCAGACCACCTTATCTTGTGGTTTTGAGTCATCTCCTAATGGTTATGTTTCTGTGCTCAAACCTGACTGAAACAGGCAAATTAAGCCATATTTTCTATTTCAGTGGCACTGTGAGCATACCTCTATCATAACATTTATCAAATTATCTTGCACTTATCTGTTTGTCTTTTCCAATGCATCTAGGATAATGGTAGGGCCTTTATTTATCTGCCTTTTAATTGCAATAGACCAGTTCTATGCATTGTGCATTAAAAATAATACATGCATGCCAAATTGAATGAGATCCTTTCCATATTTCTGTTTACTTAAACATTTCCAAGAAATTATTTTTAAAAATAAAGTACTTCAAGGAAGTCTAATGTTGTTATGGCTTTTATCCTCAAGGGCTCATGTATGTAATAGTAGTAAGGTGAGCAGGTGTTTAATTATAAGGAAGCCTTTAGGTCAATTGCTGATGTATTTAATAAAAACTATTTTCACCCCAAACCATCTGTGAATCCTAGCTTTCATCATTCAAGGACTGTAGGTTTGTTCTTGATTACATTTGGGAATTAATGGTATAATAAGCCATATCATCCTATAAACCTTAATCTATTATAATCCTAGCTTTTATGTTTATGACCAAGGACTCTGTTTTCAAAGCCTGTTATGTACTGAGCCACTACGACTCTGTTATTTTGAGAAAGACACACTGCTCCAAGTATGTCAGGGATAATATCTATATTACAAGCAGGGTTATTATAAAGGATTTAAGAAAGTAAATAAAGTCACTATACAGTCCTTAGCACATAATATTTGTAAAATGAGTATTAGCTATTGTTATTTCAGATTTATTTTTAAGAAAATAGGGAGTAATAACTGAGCACTTTATAGGTGATTATGTAACATCATAGTTTAATTCAATTCTGATATATATACTTGTGTATAAAAAAAGTTCATTGCTCAATTGAAGCTATGAATTTTTCATATCTGTTACCAGAAACTACTAAATTAAGAAATCACTTCTGCCTACAAGTTCACCAATTTTTGAAAATGCTATTCTTAGTTGACAGTGTAACAGCAATATATTAAAATTCTAAAAACACAACTCTTAACATTTATAGGTATAGCTCATAAAATACTACTTACAGTGAGAGCTTGACTCATTGTCTCTCAATTCACTGTTTCATAAAAGAAAAAAATGTTCTCAGCAATGTAGATTGTGGAATTTCTTTTAAATTTGTTATTTCTCTATGTAGCATTCTGAAGAAGTTAAAAGTTAATGAAAACAATTCCCAAGGAGGAAAATATCTGGCTTTTAAATAGTCGTATGTAGTGATATTATATTGGTAATTATTTTGGTATTCATTATAATCTGAGTCTAAATAAATATTGATGATTATATCCTGTTCCCAATAATATAGATTCACATTTGGTAAACTGCATAATATCTGCCAAGAGAATCCTGCACTGTTGTTAGGACACTGATACTATGGCTAAGAGTGACAGCAAATTGTTTCAGGGACTAAACAAATCCCAGTCTCAGGGGTTGCCTTTCATTATTACTATCCATAAACAATGAACTGTCAAATGTATTATGTGATTATAAAAATCATTGTGATTTTAAGAACCAATATAATCCTTTTTAAAGTGCATTATCAGGTATGTGCCTTATAAAGTCATATATATTTGTTGACTATTATTAACAATTATTAATGATTAATTAAATTAACATTTTTTAAAGATTTTATTTATTTATGATGCCACCAACGTTGGCTTTCTTTTTCAATATCCCTTTGGCTATTCGAGGTCTTTTCTGGTTCCATATAAATTTTAGCATTATTTGTTCCATTTCTTTGAAAAAGATGGATGGTACTTTGATAGGAATTGCATTAAATGTGTAGATTGCTTTAGGTAGCATAGACATTTTCACAATATTTATTCTTCCAATCCAGGAGCATGGAACATTTTTCCATTTCTTTGTGTCTTCCTCAATTTCTTTCATGAGTACTTTATAGTTTTCTGAGTACAGATTCTGTGTCTCTTTGGTTAGGTTTATTCCTAGGTATCTTATGGTTTTGGATGCAATTGTAAATGGGATTGACTCCTTAATATCTCTTTCTTCTGTCTTGCTGTTGGTGTAGAGAAATGCAACTGATTTCTGTGCATTGATTTTATATCCTGACACTTTACTGAATTCCTGTATAAGTTCTAGCAGTTTTGGAGTGGAGTCTTTTGGGTTTTCCACATATAGTATCATATCATCTGCGAAGAGTGATAATTTGACTTCTTCTTTGCCGATTTGGATGCCTTTAATTTCCTTTTGTTGTCTGATTGCTGAGGCTAGGACCTCTAGTACTATGTTGAATAGCAGTGGTGATAATGGACATCCCTGCCGTGTTCCTGACCTTAGTGGAAAAGCTTTCAGTTTTTCTCCATTGAGAATGATATTTGCGGTGGGTTTTTCATAGATGGCTTTGATGATATTGAGGTATGTGCCCTCTATCCCTACACTTTGAAGAGTTTTGATCAGGAAGGGATGCTGTACTTTGTCAAATGCTTTTTCAGCATCTATTGAAAGTATCATATGGTTCTTGTTCTTTCTTTTATTGATGTGTTGTATCACATTGACTGATTTGCGGATGTTGAACCAACCTTGCAGCCCTGGAATAAATCCCACTTGGTCGTGGTGAATAATCTTTTTAATGTACTGTTGAATCCTATTGGCTAGTATTTTGTTGAGTATTTTCGCATCTGTGTTCATCAAGGATATCGGTCTATAGCTCTCTTTTTTGGTGGGATCCTTGTCTGGTTTTGGGATCAAGGTGATGCTTGCCTCATAAAATGAGTTTGGAAGTTTTCCTTCCATTTCTATTTTTTGGAACAGTTTCAGGAGAATAGGAATTAGTTCTTCTTTAAATGTTTGGTAGAATTCCCCCGGGAAGCCGTCTGGCCCTGGGCTTTTGTTTGTTTGGAGATTTTTAATGACTGTTTCAATCTCCTTACTGGTTATGGGTCTGTTAAGGCTTTCTATTTCTTCCTGGTTCAGTTGTGGTAGTTTATATGTTTCTAGGAATGCATCCATTTCTTCCAGATTGTCAAATTTATTGCCGTAGAGTTGCTCATAGTATGTTCTTATAATAGTTTGTATTTCTTTGGTGTTAGTTGTGATCTCTCCTCTTTCATTCATGATTTTATTTATTTGGGTCCTTTCTCTTTTCTTTTTGATAAGTCGGGCCAGGGGTTTATCAATTTTATTAATTCTTTCAAAGAACCAGCTCCTACTTTCGTTGATTTTTTCTATTGTTTTTTTGGTTTCTATTTCATTGATTTCTGCTCTGATCTTTATGATTTCTCTTCTCCTGCTGGGCTTAGGGTTTCTTTCTTGTTCTTTCTCCAGCTCCTTTAGGTGTAGGGTTAGGTTGTGTACCTGAGACCTTTCTTGTTTCTTGAGAAAGGCTTGTACCGCTATATATTTTCCTCTCAGGACTGCCTTTATTGTGTCCCACAGATTTTGAACTGTTGTATTTTCATTATCATTTGTTTCCATGATTTTTTTCAATTCTTCTTTAATTTCCCGGTTGACCCATTCATTCTTTAGAAGGATACTGTTTAGTCTCCATGTATTTGGGTTCTTTCCAAACTTCCTTTTGTGGTTGAGTTCTAGCTTTAGAGCATTGTGGTCTGAAAATATGCAGGGAATGATCCCAATCTTTTGATACCGGTTGAGTCCTGATTTAGGACCAAGGATGTGATCTATTCTGGAGAATGTTCCATGTGCACTAGAGAAGAATGTGTATTCTGTTGCTTTGGGATGAAATATTCTGAATATATCTGTGATGTCCATCTGGTCCAGTGTGTCGTTTAAGGCCTTTATTTCCTTGCTGATCTTTTGCTTGGATGACCTGTCCATTTCAGTGAGGGGAGTGTTAAAGTCCCCTACTATTTATTTATTTGACAGATAGAGATCACAAGTAGGCAAAGAGGCAGGCAGGGAGAGAGAGAGAAGGGGAAGCAGGCTCCCCGTTGAGCAGGGAGCCTGATGTGGGGCTCAATCCCAGGACCCTGAGACATGACCTGAGCTGAAGGCAGATGCTTTAACCCACTGAGCCACCCAGGCACCCCTTAAACTAATAATTTTTAAATAATCTGTATTCTGACACTTGATGACATATTTAGGGCAATATCATTAAAAGTGGCCAACTTGGGCACCTGGGTGGCTCAGTGGGTTAAGCAACTGCTTTTGGCTCAGGTCATGATGCGGGAGTCCCAGGATAGAGTCCCACATCAGGCTCCCCACTTAGCATGGAGTCCACTCCCGCTGACTTCTCTCCTCTCATGCTCTCTCTCTCTCTCGTTTTCTCTTTCTCAAATAAATAAATAAAATCTTAAAAAAAAAATGGCCAACTTATAAACATTCTATCAAACCTTCCTGGAGGGGAGATTTCCTAGGAGAAAGATTTTAAAACACCCCTCTCCCCAAACAACAACCCCAAAAACCTTTAAGTAGGAAATTGCTCTGGTCAGAATACTCATGTAAAACAAACAAGCAAACAGATAATACTTTCTCTACATGTTTAACAGGTGAGGTTTCCCAACTTAGTTCATCCTTACCACTGTTAAACATCACCCTGAGAATCCGCAGTGCCATTCCCCCCTCATCTGTGAGGTCACCATTTATGTGCATCCTGATTATAATTCTAAGTAATTAGTTTATTTTAATTATAATCAATACACTAAGGAGAAGTCTGTGACAGCTGATATGATTTATTACCAATTCTAAAAGCATTTGTCTTGCTTTTGGCAGTTGTGCTATCTCTGGAATGCCCCTGCCTGCTTGGCAGCAACCTGTCAGGATCTTTATGATTGCCGGATGCAGGGACATTAGCTGACAGGTCTTCTTCCACTCCTAAGTGCCTGCCTGAGGTATAATCACACCCATGTGGTCTTGCTTCAGCATTCATACCTCTAGCTTCATCAAATATGAGAATACGTAGCATAAATATATTATGGCCTCCCATATACATGTATCAAACGTAACCTCATACATAGATGACAAGAAGTCTGTGTGATTCTCTCCTCTGAAATACCATGCTACGTGAAGCTATCTAGGACATCCGCGGAGACAAAACACTCATCTTACCATGTTAAGGATACTTGAGTGGTTCTTAAAAACTGATATAGTGGAAAATGATTTCAGAGGCATGAGAGGATTTTCCCTCAGAGCAATATTTAAAAAATCAGTGAATCTGAAATATCATAGTCTCTGTGGAAAGGTGGGAATTTCCTATATTAACTTATTAACAAAGAGCTATATCAGACCTAAATTGAGCATTCAAATATAGAACTTTCCTCTGATGCCATTCTAGTATATACTTATATTTTAAAATTCCATATTGGAAACTTGACCGTGTTTTTATTGATAAATCTTTTATTCTTCTCTCATGAATTATTCAAGGACTGTGCCAGGCTAGCTTATTTCCAGTGACTGAGAAGGAGAGTCTCAAATCATATGCCATAATTCCTCTCAATAAAAATGAAACTCTTTTTCGATACACACAATTTTATATTGATAAAACTGTGTGTGTTTGATGATTTAACATTCTTTATTGTTGAAATACACATCATAATTGAAAAGAATTTGATGCATTTAAGTACAGTAACTTTCTCACACTATTGGTCAACACCAAAAGAATATGGCTCTGTTAGAAATGTGCAACTTCGGGCACCTGGGTGGCTTAATGGGTTAAAGCCTCTGCCTTTGGCTCAGGTCATGATCTCAGGGTCCTGGGATCGAGTCCCGCATCAGGCTCTCTGCTCAGTGGGGAGCCTGCTTCCTCCTCTCTCTCTGCCTGCCTCTCTGCCTACTTGTGATCTCTGTCTGTCAAATAAATAAATAAAATCTTAAAAAAAAAAAAAGAAATGTGCATCTTGTGCAACTTGTCACACTGATATTCTGGAGTCAGTACTGCTCCGAAAAGAGGCGAGAACAGAAACCACTAATGACTGTGTAACCACATGATACGGAAAAGACAGAAAGATACTCAGAGGTGATAAGAGCTGAAAAATGGCCAGGAATAAGGCACTGATCTCTGGCTTACTGACTTCATATGCATTGAAATGAGAGATAAAAGTTGTCAGATAGGATATATTTTAAAAAGAAAAAAATAACTGAATTAGCTTTAGAGAGATTAAAGACCACCTTATTAAGCAGTGGACTTTCACCATAAGAAGTATTTGATACTAAGATAAATAAATGTGAATATTTTACCATGGCACTAGAAGAGGAAAAACAGATGAAAAGATTTTACTTTTCTTTTTTTTTTTTCCTTTGTAAAATTTTATTGACTATTTTTTTTTAATTTTTTATAAACATATATTTTTATCCCCAGGGGTACAGGTCTGTGAATCACCAGGTTTACACACTTCACAGCACTCACCAAAGCACATACCCTCCCCAATGTCCATAATCCCACCCCCTAATCCCAAACCCCCTCCTCCCAGCAACCCTCAGTTTGTTTTGTGAGATTAAGAGTCACTTATGGTTTGTCTCCCTCCCAATCCCATCTTGTTTCATTTATTCTTCTCCTGCCCACTTAAGCCTCCATGTTGCATCACCACTTCCTCATATCAGGGAGATCATATGATAGTTGTCTTTCTCTGCTTGACTTATTTCGCTAAGCATGATACGCTCTAGTTCCATCCATGTTGTCGCAAATGGCAAGATTTCATTTCTTTTGATGTAGAAAAACTTTGTACATTATTTTCTTCATGTATGTATTTGGTTTTTATTTTTATTGAATTTAGACTTTTGGAAATGGAAGGTAACATTAAAACACTCTTACTTTTACAGAGAGAAAACTGAAAAGTCTAAGTAACAATTCCCCAAATCTGTTTGTTATAAGGAGTGCCTAGATTAAAAAGTTTTTGATTCAATTCATATTAAACGTTATCCACTGTGTTTTTCCTCGTTAAATGTGACTTCTTCCTTAAATATGTAGTAACTATTCATTTTTTAAATATTCTGTATCTTTCTGGGACTTCATGTGTATATAAAGTGTTGGGTCCGTTATCAAAGGGACGAGACTGAGAAAAGTAACGCAAAGCTTTATTCTATGCCAAGCATTAGAAGTTAGACTGACCGGCCAGGGAAATGAGGCTGAGACAAAGTGAAAGTTATGTAAAGCTTTATTCTATGCCAAGCATTAGAAGTCAGACTGACCGGCCAGGGCCGCCTCCGAAGAGAGCGACGCCCCTTGGTCTTCCAGGCTAGTTTTTATAGGGCACAATCGCAGACATCTGCATATGTGGCTTTGGCTGATTGGATGTCTCCTACCTGTGTGTTTTAGTAACGGTTACCAATGGCCTTGTTTTAGGTATGTGTTTTAGTAATAGTTACCTGGAACTGGCCTTGTTTTAGGTGTGTGTTTTAGTAACAGTTACCTTGTTTTAGATGTTGTGTTTTAGTAACAGTTACCTGGAACCGAGAGCAGTAACTTTTCTAGATAACAAAATGTCTATCTAGGCAACATGGAGTCACTATGGCTAAGTAGGCCCAGGCAGGCCCTAGGGGTTAACATGTTTTAACGTGGAATCGACCCCAACAAAAGTATTTCTTTACATTAAAGCCACTACATATTATAATTTTAAAAATGAAAAAATATTATGTATAAAGGATCAGTTATTGGTTAATTTTCTAGTAAATTATGAGAATAATTTTCCTAGTGAATATCTATAGCTCTATGAAGTCACAGTGCAAACACACCTTAATAGTAAGAATATTTGAATTCCAACCACTTATTTATATAGTAAAATTTAATATAACTAAATCTATTTTCCCTTTCACTTCCATTAAATAGACACATCTGCTCTGTATGTTGACCAGAATACACACAGCATTAGGATTTATTTTCTGTAACTCCTATTACAAGGCCAGTTGTATAGATTGCATTAAATGTCCCCTCCTCTATATCCTCTCTTAGAGCAAGTAGATCCTACTGAGAGACATGTCCTGTCATCCCTCCCCAATGCCTCTAATACAAGTCACTCTTCAGAAAAGGTGAGGGAGAGGAAGAAGGAAGAGGAGGAGGTGGCAGGGGAGGAGAGCGGGGGGGGGGGGTGACGAGAAAGAGGGTGAGGTTGAGGAGGACATGTTAAGTGGGGTATTTGATGATTGCTTGCGGCTACACTGTACGTGCTCTTATGTAATTGGCTTTAAAAAACAATGTATGCTCTTGCATTACCATTGTTACCACAATGTTTTTTCCATATTAGCATAATCTCTATTTTAAGAACTATCCAACTCCCATGTGATTTAGGATTATAAACTAATAAATCTAAATTAATTATGGTAATCTCATTTAGACCTCCATTTTGATTTTCATTGGGCCTACCACTTTGGCTTTGTGGATCTGCTAGGAAATGTTTCTTTCTTCATAAAAGAATGATATTAAGAAGAAATAAGAATCTTTATGGAGTTATTTATTTTTTCCCCACTAGTCATATTAGTAACTATTAGTAGATTGTGACACACATGCATGACAATGAGAGGACTATGAAGTTGGATTAGAAATCTTGAGGTTGAAGATACTTAATGTGGACAATAAAATATATTTTAATTTATAACTCTCCCTTTTTTTCCTATATGTGTTCTCCCCTAATGTGGCACAGTTTTTTAATCCTCAAAATACAGTAGATTTCCATATACATTATGAACAATATATATATAAAATTCCATGAACGACTTTGACAGCAACTTTGAGGCAGGTGTTGAGAATGAGACAGGGCCCTTGGGATCTGGGTGGTGTGATATATAAAGAGAATTTTTTTTATTTTTAATTTTATAATTAAATTTAATTTATTATTCAATTAAATTTTATGTTTTTATATTTTAATTTAATCTAATTTTTATTTTTAACTTTTTATTTATTTATTCGACACAGAGAGAGAGCAAAAGCACAGGGATCAGAAGGCAGAGGGAGAAGCAGGCTTCCCACTTGCAGGGAGCCCAATGTGGAGCTCAATCCCAGGACCCTGGGATCATGACCTGAGCTGAAGGCAGGTGCTTAACCAACTGAACACCCAGGTGTCCCATGAAAAGAGTTTTAAATGTGTAAGCTGTTGGTATGTATATTGGTATGTATTCTAAACACTTACCAACCACTGCTCTTCCATCTGAGACTCTTTTGATTTTCTCTATCAGGAGCCTTGGAAGGTTTCGTGGTTTGGGATCATGAAAGTATACATAAGGCAAGAGTAAGCACTTCTTTCTCTCTCATTCCTTTCCTACCTTTAAACTTTTTTACCTTCCCTCCTTGCTTAACTTCCTTCCACTTTATTGAAATATATGCTAATTACATAGGACTTTCCACCATTAAAAGTTTATCATATATTTTTCTTTCTGCTATACTGCCTATAATCCCCACTGAATTCTACGCTCCATTAGCCAATTTACTTTCTTAGTTATTATTGTCTCATCTTCATGTCATAACATTCTGTCTCCTGCTAGTAGTCATTTTTAAAAAGTGACATGGATGAATGATTAAATAAATGAAAGAAATGTCTTGTAGTAAGTGTACTTCAATTTTTTCATGTTTTAAAGTTATTGTCAAGCAATTATATTACCCATCCTACTAAGTATTATTCTTTGACTAAAATTTTATTCTTATGCTTTAAATTAAACTGGGGGAGCCAGGATCCTTTCTTAATTGAAGTTTTTCCCAGAAGTAGGTTGGCATAATCTTTTTTACAGAGCAAAAAGAACCAAGGAATTGTCAATAACAGGCATCTTAGAAAATCTGGTGGGGTGGGAAAGGTGAGAAACTAAATGTGTTATAAACTTCAAGAATCAATCTAGGAAGAAATATATTTAGGTGGGGGGTGATCAGGTAGTTAAGAAAGGGGAAATAGAATATAACTAATTTTGCAGCTCATGTTTATGCTGAAAAAATACATAATTAGAGCAAACAATAATCACTGAAGAGAGCTTCAGTGACATTATCAGACTATCTTCATAGATTCATATACTACCAATCCACAGACCTGGTAGCTTTCATGGATCCTATGGAATGAAAGTGGCAAAAAAAAAAAAAAAAATTAGGTAGACACACAGGATTGAAGTGACACAGAGCAAATCTGACTTGCAGTTTCCTTGTAGGTCTTTACATGAATCAAATATATGTAACGAGTTTCAAATAACTACTTCTGTGAGACAGTTATAAAAACGATTTTGCTATTATTTAGACATAGCGATGTTCATGCCTTCAAGTCTTATTTTTATTATACAATTTACATTTATTGACACTTTCTCTTGTTTATTGTATTGACTTTTTAAAGAAAGAAAACAAAAAATATCAAAAAAGTTAAGTCAGATCTTAATAACACCACAAAATTTTAGAAAAAAGGAAGGCAAAATATCAATGCCCAAAATGTTCCTAGGAAATTATTTTAAATAACAAAATATTCACTAATTAGCTCTTCATATTGGAAATACTGGATTTGACTGCATAGTTTTTCTTTGTTTTTAGTCATCTGTAGTAGCTAAGGCCAGGAATAGAGTAGTATTTTTTATCAAATTCATTTACATTAGTAAATAAGATGATTTACAGATTATTATCTGTTACCTAATTACTCTTTTTCTTATACAATATTCCTTTGGGAGGATGTTACTTTAGAATGTTATTTTTAAAAAATTACTCATCAGTGTCTCAATCCTCCTATGTCTCTCATTCTACCAAGTTACTTTTTCTAAAACAGTTCTTGTGATATAGAGGAAAAATCAGAGTGTATGTTACGATGTTTGGTTCTAGTTATTTAGTTTAATCATCCTAAACTATTTTTTCCACATCTATAAGATATTCATTCAAATACTTACCTGATGCACCAATTTACTGTGAAATCAAAGAAGAATAAAATGTGACAGCTCTTTTTAAACTGCTATAAGTATCTTAAGATAACACTAATGTTTTATAATTATACATATATAAAAAATTGGAAGCATAAAAATATCTACCTTTGATCATATATGTAATATCTTAACTCCTAATCCTAACATAAGGCATTGCAAAATCAGACAGTGTCTTTACTTAACATGGAGCAGGAAATTTCTGAAATTTTTAATATCTCATTCATTCATTAACTCATCCACCTACTCATCATCTATCCATTTATAAAACAAATAATTTTTAATATCCATTTATTATCTCACAACCTATGACAGATCCTGATATAGTTGAAAAGTGTATGATATGATATACATATCAGTATATGTATATATGTATATGATATATCATATATGATATGATATACTTATGATATATATATATACCTATATGATATATGATAGTTGAAAAGTATAGTTGAGAAGAATATGATATTAATGTGTCAAAGACATACTGGTCTTGGGTGGATGTATCAGCTATCTATAATGACACCAATGCTACAATAACAGCTAACTTCAAAACCCATGGTGGCATACTACAATAAAATTTATTTGTGTTTATTACTATATAGGTTAGCAAGGTGGTTTTGCTGATCTGAGCCAAGATGAGCTCATCTTAGCTGGTCTCTCCTACATGTTTGTGGTTACTTGGCTAGTGACTTAGGGAACAGCAGCTCTAAAATAACCTTAGATAGGACAATTTGCCCTGCATAAGGTCAGCTCACATCTTCTAGCAACTAGCCTGGGCTGCTAATGATAGTCTAAGCAGACAACCAAGACATGTCCTCATGGTCAACACAAAGAAGCAAGACTAGAAGAAGAAGTATGTAAGACTTTTTAATAACAAGGTTCAGAGCTTCCTACTTCCTAGTAGTCTCATTCTATTAAACAAGTCATACAGCCAGTATTCAAAGGATGGAAAATAAACTCTACTTCTTGATGAAAAATACTATTAAATCATATTTAAAAGGTGTGTAGATGTAGGGTGGGATGGAGAATGAGAGACATCTTTGCAATCAATTTCGTATAGTATGAACACACATAAATGAAATCATAATATAGTATAAGTGCTTTATCTTCTCTCCAGCTTGTGTCTCCAAGTTTCTGTATCTTCTCCATTTGTCCAAATTGTTCTCAATCTCAAGGGTATTTTAAATAATTAATTACTGTCCCCCTTCCATCCATAAACATCTATAAGCAACTTTTCTTTCCCTTCAAGCTCTCACCTCACACCTTTGCCTTTACCATCAAATTCTGGAAAACTGTTCTCAATCGCTGATATTCTAAGTGCAGTTTTCTTTAGATTTGCTTTTCCTGATTACAAACCTCACATTTTTCTCTCCAAGCTGTGCTGTTGACTTCAGTTCCCACCACTCTATGACAATATTTCCAGTGATCTCCACACCCCAGCCTTGCACTTAAGCTCTGACTGACAGATACCTCTACTTCCTTAAAACTTCTTCTTTTGGTTTTGTACTGTATCTTGTTATTCTATGAGCATTAATTCTCAATCTATCACTTGGCTTTTTCTTATTCTCCAAGTGAAAAGAAGTAATGAAATGGTGGAAGAAACAAGCACAGAAAATATAACTAAGTAACTAAAGTAGCTTGCAATTTACTGATTTTGAAATATACATATTGATTTTGTTTTTCCAAATCTTTGATTACTTAGTATGCATCAAATATCACAAGGTTGATCTGATAAATTTTAAACTCAAATTTTAAAAAGTTATGGGTTAAAGACTATTAAACTAGAAATATTTAGCAAGAATATGTGTGGCAAGTGCTAAACTGTACAGGAAACAATGAAATAAACAAAAACCTTAATTCTTGACACAGAGATGCTGACAGTTTATCTAAAAGTACCAGAATATATGCAAAAAACATTTCAGGCTGTGTGCTGGTTTCATTAAATGTTCCATGGATGAATAATTGAACACAACAAATGAGAAATGTAGGAATAGCTGAAGATAGAGTCTGACACTGGAGAGATAAAACTGCTCGTTATTGAACAAGATTCTTTAAAGCCAAACAAACAAACAAACAAAAAGAACCCCACACAACACTGATTTTTGGAATGAATCAATTTAGCCAGGAAATTCTCCAGATTAATAATATTAATAATAATATTTCATTCAGTTGATTCTGAAGGGATTGTATTCCCTAGGACCAACTGCTCATCTTCTGCCTGCATAGTACAATAAATTCTTGCTTCTTAGTTTATCTGAGTCCCCAGTTCATAACTAGTTTCCTGGAGTTGCAACTGTCCCTGCTTTAGTCCACTTCACTTAAGAGGATTGGTCTTGACTCCAGCAATATTCTTGAGCTCACCTTGTTTAGCACGCCTTAAACATATAGGACTCTCTCCTCCCAGCTTAATCCTGGGCTTGCCTGACTCTCCTCTCCAGGCACACTAAAATATCTTTCTGAGACTGACTTGGTACTTGCGACACAAAGTGTGGCCCCAGATCAGCAGAACTAATGTATCTGGAAGCTGGAAAAATGAAGAATTTCCGGCCACATCAGAGACCTATTGCATCAGAATCTACATATTAAAATCTACATAATCCTGCTTATTTTTAAACTTTTGAATAAACTGCAATTTATTTTTAATATATGAAGCAAACTTGTGACTGACATCTCTTAAGTCTAAAATAATCTTTGGATTTCAAAGAACAGAGCTGGCATATGAAGTTTCTATTCTAGGTGAACAACAGTTTTGGACATCTTATTGAGAAACTGATGTCAGACACACATTTTTAACATTCATTCATTGGTTCATTCATCAGTCAGCACTTCAGTAAATATTTACTGAGAGCCTACTATGTGCAAGCTATGTCTTTGAGGGTTTTACTCTAATGAAGGTGTGATCCACATAAATTTTCTTCAGGGTGACTGTCAGAGAGAGCTAAACTTTAGAGTGACACTATAAAAACTATTATAAAGGGTGTAGTCAGCAGGAAATACATAATATTAAAACATTAACAACAACAAGAGAAACAAAACTCTTATTTCACTGTCAATCATTCCTAGTTCTGCCTTAGTGGGGTTTCTTCATAGTTTATTTAAGAGTTAACTAAATGTAGGTGCCTTCAGTTCACAAATTAATACTCCCTAGTGCTCTTCCAATTTGGCAATGTGTGAAAGAATAATAAATGTAATGGATAAAGAAACAAAATCAAAATCAATGAGAAATGAATGCCTTCTCAAAAAGCACCTGAAAGCAACTAGTTACTCCATTTTGTTTTATACACTCATTTGACAATAGAGACTTTCTAGAAATGCTAATAGTAATGGAGTAAGTAGAACCTTATTTTCACCTAAAGAAGATGTATTTATTTGTCCTAAAACAGCATATTCTATTTACATGCTTCACATTGCGTGTGTGTGTGTGTGTGTGTGTGAATGAGAGAGCATGTACAACACAAGGAGAATAAGCAAACTTAAAAAAAGAAAAAAAAAAGGAGGGAAACATATGTGTTTTTAAAAAGTTACCATTCACTTAACCAGGCTATCGAAATTTTATATACATTATCTCATTTTATCCTCAGAAGGAGCCTGTGAGATAAACAATACCACCAACCCTATGTTTCAGATGAGGAAACTGAGGCTCAGGAAGGTAAAGCAATTCAGCAAAAGTCATATAGACAGTAAATGTTAATCCAGGATCTGAATTCCAGATTTGTCAGATTCTCAGTCTTCTTTCTCAGGAGAAGGATGGGCTGCATTACTCCTTCTCATACGAGATACAAACTACTCATTTTTTACATTGAAGGACACTGAGTTTCACACAGATGGCTCTATGATTAGCAGTAAATTGGCTCTTAATTGGAAAGTTAAAAAATGGTCTGTGAAATCCCATGTAGAAAAATCACTTAATACCAGTCACATTGCTTTCTGGCAAGAGTTAATGAATTAATTATATTTACATAAGCAAAACAATGAAGCAGAAAGTAATTCCTCAAACTTAAAAAAAAAAAAAAAAGACAGCTTTTTAAATACATTACCCAAGCAGAATCCCCAATGAGAAGATGATCTTGAATACCCCTAAATCAGCAAGTTAGAGTTAAAAGATTTGTTTTAATGTGCTGCTATCTCAATTAACCTTGCACCCACTCTTTTCACTTGTGTAAGTTGAGGATGAAATCTCAAATTATAAAGAAACAAAATGGTGCCATTATCTAAGGATTAAAATTTTTATCTAGTCCAACATATTTAGGCAAGTAGGAAAATGGACATGGCTTATATTTAGAAAGTTATGTGGAAGATCTCTGCTAGTAGTAGCCAAAAATAAAAATTAAAAAAAGTTTTGAGAGTAAGCATTCTATAGAAAGGGTAGATAAATAATCAGCATAGCTTGTTAATTTAATAGCCATGTACAGGCTTCCCTGAAATAATACAATAAATATGACTGGAATTGGCATACCAGTGTCTAATATTTTTTGGTATGGTCACTTGTTTCGACTGAGATGGACTACAAGGAACTGAGAGAGCATGGTGAATTGAATTATTGAGAAGGATTTAACCAAACACAAAGGGATAGTAGAATCGTATCTTTATGAGTTCCCTTTCTGTAGGAGACCCTTGTAATGTATTTACCACAGCTGAGTGAGCTCACTTGAGAGCCATTTATGATGTGTAATGCTCTGTGTCCTCTGCTGGAAGGCTGGATGACAGGTTAATTGAACAGTGGCAGGGCAAGCGATCGGGGTCATGCAAGACGACTGGTGTATTTGATGGCTAAAGACAGTAGTTCATTACTAAAAGGCTTTTATATACAAGTACAATTTCATACAGTTTTTCTTAGAGAAGTATTCATTCATCCCTTCGGAGGTATCCGGAGAGTTATTTCATAAGAATTTCAATAGAAAAATTTTAAATAAACAATCCTGAGAAACGATATGCTTGATTATTCTATACCACTATCTCAAAACCCTCTATGGTGTTATCAGTTGTATTAAAGCTGAAAGATTAACCCAGGCATGTGTTCCTTTTCTATGAAAAAAAGAAAAAAAATAACTTCATTTTCGTATGTTTGACCCATTACAGATATAGCCACATAGAGTTCTGAGGAAACTAAAAGAGAAAACCAATAGACTGCACCAACCATCAATAGTTTCCTATCCAATGGAGTTTTAAAACTTTATTTCTACCATTTCAAACCACTAATCTCCCCAAGCCTACTTCATGATTTATTTTGACATTTATATTCATCCTCTACCAGTATATTTTTTTTAACTTTGAAAATTTTAATGTCAATTGTATACTTCAGATATATTTTTCTTTTCTGTTAAAATCCATTTTACTTTTTGGAAGGGTAGTGAAACTATCCAAAAATCCACTCTTTTGTAAGAGGAATGACAACAATGTCAAATGTCAAAATGGTCTATATCACCTTTTTTTAAACTGGAATTCACCAAAGGGTTGCTATCGTCTGAGGAGTATTTTCTCAAGGAAAACGACTGAATCTTGGGAAGAACAGCAAGTTGTGTGGCATTTTTACTCGTCCTCTCCCATCCTCTTCTCCCAGATGTGAGGTAGACCTGAAAACCATCAAACATATAACCAAGCAAGCTATGAAAATGACTAGTTTAGCAGTGACTGGAGGATGCAGAATGGGTTTGAAGCCCCTCAAAAAGATCTTATCACCAGAGAATTGTTACTATTTGATCTGCATATTAGTGCTCTGGAGAAGGCCTATTCCCAGGGCTTATCTTTATTTGATCTAATACAGAGACCACTCGGTGAGAAAAGCCCCATCCCTAGGGGTTTGTTAAAAGAAAAAAAAAATCAGCAACAAGGATTTAATATTGCAGCTGCTGAAGGAGGAAATAGCAGCAGTTGGACAATCAAGAAACTTGGCAAAAACTTAAAAGGAACATCCATGCAGTGGGATATCCACAGAGGCTTTGAAAATCTATGACACATTCCTGGGGATCTAGGACATTTACAAGTGCAGGATTGTGTGCATACAGAGGGAAGTACTGAGAAAACTGTGTCTTCTATCCCTGGCTAATCCTGAAGGTCTGCACTATCAAGAGGTAAGGGGTAAGGCAAAGGTACATATTGCTAGTGTTGCAATTGTGTGTCAACATAACACACAAGCCCTTAGCAAAGGATAGGAGTCTTACAGATTCACTGCATTTAAGAAAACCCAGGTTTAATCATGGGCTTACCCCAAATCTAACTGAATACAGACTTCAATGTTCACACACAACAAGGAATTCAGACCTTATAGAATTAGTTTAGGAAAGCAATTAAATCAACAATTAGGAACAGCAGCAATGACAACTATGTGCGGGGGGAGGGGTAATTTAATTTCCAGAGTAGCTACTTTATATTATTTAAAATGTCTAGTTTTCAACAACAACAACAAAAATGACATATGCAAGCAAACAGGAAAACATGATAGCACGGGGGGGGGGGGTGTTAATGGAAACTGTAACTGTCCTTCATAAGAACGTACTGCTTAAAATGTAACCTATGAGAAATTATACTAGATACCACGCATGCTTAGATATAGCCTTAAGAAAAACATGTACTGGTGCACCTGGGTGGCTCAGTGGGTTAAGGCATCTGCCTTCGGCTCAGGTCGTGATCCCAGGGAACTGGGATCAAGCCCCGCATCGGGCTCTCTGCTCAGCAGGGAGCCTGCATCCCCCCACCCCTGCCTGCTTCTCTGCCTACTTGTGATCTCTCTGTCAAAAAAATAAATAAAATCTTAAAAAAGAAAAAAAGAAAGAAAGAAAAACCCGTACTGGCAAATGGCCTCTGGGGGAGAGGACGATTGTAGGTCCTTGAAGCTGAACAGCTGGGGATGCCCTTCCTGCTCAGGCTGGAACACCACCTGCTTCATTTTTCTGTTATCTCCCCTTCCCCAGAGAGCATCAGAGGTTAGTCCAGACAGTCCTTTCCTTTGGGCTTGCTCACTATAGGTCATGTACTACGTGACCAGACATATTTTGCCTTTCTTCTTACATATTTACAAGACTCATGGTCAATGTGTAATCTATTCCAGCTTTGTTAATTGTTACTCACTTTCTAATAATATGGGGCTGAGAAGTTGTTCGGGGCGACAGTCATTTCTAAAGTCGCCCTGCTCCCATTCTCTTGCAACTGACTTGTCTGTGCCTCATTCTTCTCCTGCATGCTATCAGGAGGCGGCAGAAACTATTCCTGTGGAAGCCCAGATGCACTGCGTACTACAAAAAGACTTAAGTCAGCTATTATATTTTCAAAGAAATAAAGGAAACTAACACATTTTAAAGTAAAGTATGAGGGGCGCCTGGGTGGCTCAGTGGGTTAAGCCGCTGCCTTCGGCTCAGGTCATGATCTCAGGGTCCTGGGATCGAGTTCCGCATCGGGCTCTCTGCTCGGCAGGGAGCCTGCTTCCTCCTCTCTCTCTCTGCCTGCCTCTCTGCCTGCTTGTGATCTCTCTGTGTCAAATAAATAAATAAAATCTTTAAAAAATAAATAAAGTATGAGACTGATGTCTGTCCAAATGGAAACTATCAATAAAGATATAGATTTTATTAAAAATACCCAAATAGATATTTTGCAATTGAAAATTTTAGTAATTAAAATGAAAAGAAACACCTGAGAGACTTAGCAGTATATCTGAATGGGCAGAAGAAAGAGTCAGCAAATCAGAGATTAAGTCAATCAAGTTTATCTATTCTAAGGAACAGAAAAAAAAAAAAAAGAAAGAAAGAAAGAGAGAAGAGACACAAAGGATCTTCAGAGACTTATGGGATACCATCAAGCTACCTACATATGAATTCTAGGATTTTTAGAGGGAGAAGAATATGACAAAGGGGCAAAAGAAAATTTCAAAAAATGATGGCTAAAAGCTTCCCAAACTTGGTGAAAAATACTCAACTACACATCCAAGAGACACAACAAACTTCGAGTAGCATAATCTCTACGGCAAAATGCATTGTAGTCAAATTTCATAATGTGAAAACGGAATTATGAAGACTGAATCTTGAAAACAGCAAGGAAAAATGATTCATCACATACAAGGAATTCTTAATAAGATTAACAACCGATTTACCAGAAACCGTGGTGGCTAGAAGGCAATGGGGTAACAGATCCAAAGTGCTGAAAGAAAAAGAATGTCAAATAAGAATTCTATATACCACAAAACTATTCATAAATATGAAGGAGAAATTAAGACATTTTCAGACAAACAAAGGCTGAGATAAATTGTCACTACCAGACATACCCTAAAAGAAATACTAAAAAAATCCTCAGGTTAAAATGAAATGAAACTACACAGCAATTCAAATCCATGTGCGTGTGCGTGCGCACACACACACATGAACACCTACATATGGTAGAGTATCAGTAAAGGTAACTACAGTGTTAAATATAAAACACACTGAATATGTTTTTATTTGTGACTCTTTTCATTGCCTGATTTAGAAGGCAAACTCAAAGAGAAATAATTATTAAACAATTCTGATAGATCTGTAATGTATAAAGGTGTTACCTGTATGATAGTACTAGCACATGGAGGGTTGAGGGACCAGAGCTGTATTGGAAAAGTTTTTATACAGTACTGAAATTAAATTATTAACCCAAACTAGATCATTCTAGGTTAAAATGTTGTCTAACTCTTATCAGGCCACCAAATAAAGTATCATAGGATATTGGTATTGTTTAAACAATTGGGTTACTTAAATAACAGAAATTTATTTTCCACAGTTCTGGAGGCTGAGGAGGCAATATTAAGGTACTGGCAAGACAGGTTTTAGTCTGAAGTCCCTCGTCTTGGCTAGTAGTGGCTACCATCTCTCTGTGTGCTTACATGATCTCTCCTTCATGAACACATAAAAGGAATAAGCTCTGGTCTCTCTTGTTTTTCTTAAAAGGACGCTATTCCCATCATGGGAGTCCTACCCTAATGACCTAATCGAAACCTAATTACCTCCCAAGGACTCAACCTCCAAATACCATCATGTTGGGAGATAGGACTTCAACACCTGAGACTGAGGGAAGATATAAATATTCATTCCACAACAAATACTAATTTAATCCCCAGGGCAACCAACAACAACAAAAAAAGAAGTAAGAAGAAGAAATCAATTAGACTGTAAAAGAAACATGGAAGAATATTAAAAAGAAAATATTTACTATAGAATATTTAGCACAAAAGAAGGCAGTAACAAGAAAATAACAAGAATGACATAAGACATATAGAAAATAGAAAATGGCAGGTATCAATCCTACATTATCAGTACTAATAATAAACTTAGTAAACAATCAAAGTGAAGTTTGATGGAATTCATTGCAAAAGTGAAAAAATTCTATGATGTCTACAAAATACATACTGTAAACTCAAATACACAAAAGGATGTAAAAAATATATATATATCAATACCATGCAAAAATAGAGTCGGGGTGGCTACAAGTATATTTTTAAAAAAGACTTCCAGATAAATGCCATTTTTAGATAAAAAGGAGGCCATTTCATAATGATAAAAATTATAATCCTTCAGAAATATGTAACAATTATTAACATGCACACCTACCAACAAAGTCCCATATTTAACATAATCCTGACCAATTTTCAAGCTGGCTTTGTTTTTTTTTCCAAATATTGACAATCTGACCTTAAAGTTCATATGGACCAAGAATAGCCAATTTCCAATAGTTCTTGGAAAAGCAGAACAAATTTGGAAGACACTTTTCACTTTCAAAACTTATTAGAAAGTAACAGTAATCAAGATATCATACTAGCATAAGAACAGACATATAGATGAATACTTGTTACATCTTGATTCTAGAATCAGATTTTAGGGCTTTTATGATCTTTAGACATATGGTTTTCATAGGCAATATGTTATAGTTGGAAAAATGCAAGACTTTTAATTGAGGAGTCAAGGTTATGAATCCTGCTGACTACTAGCAGGAAGTGCTTAATAGTGACATTGACAATATCAAGAAGAGACTGCAAGAGGCTTAAAAGCAAACATACCAATGTAGGAATACAGAGACATTAACTGTAGGAGCAAAAACCTTACACACCTTTTCACAGGTTTCTGGAGGATATTACCATACTGCGTTGCTATGCAGCTGCTTATTTTAATAACAATTTCTGGAAAAAACCAACTAATTATCTTTATAATCTGTTCATGAGGAAAAGACGAGATAGTTCAAATTTCACAAATATTTGCATTAAAATGATTAATCAATTTAATGCACTGGTCTCCATGGGTATGATTCACTTCTCTAGAAAATACACTTGGGTGTTTTCTCCCTGAGGCCAGGAAAAATTTAAGATTTCTTTATAGGTGTCATGTAAAATTTTAAAGTATCCAAATTGTTATGTCAAAGGCAGCACTACATATGGGGAATAAGTAGCATAATTAATTAGGTATAATTAAGATAATATTTTGAAACTATTGAATAAATTAATATACTTTTTTATTCTTCTTTTTGAATCAGTTTTGGAAATCATAGTAATGGTAAAGGCCCAAGAAAGAGGAAAGGATGAACGCCACTTGAGCAAGAAGAATCTACTGGCTGAGAAATAGAAGAAAAGAGAAGACAGGCAAGTGCTCTGTAACACGGACTCCATATTCTCTTTCCAAGAGATGATACTTTATTGAGAAAGGAATGCTAGATTGCATCATGGAAATCAAAAGTGTAGTGTTTGGCTTCTCACACCTCACAGGGATCTCTGTGGAGACAATTCCACAATGCTACTCAGGGACATGCTATCACAGCAGGTAAAGGAGAATGTCCAGCAGAGTGAAGACGGTGCTGCAGTGAGGAGACAGAGAGAGAATCGGAGTTTCTCCTTTTAAGATTCCTCTTGTCTGGATTTGAGTACTAGGAATCCAGAACTTTCCATCTGCCCCATGGGGAACCTAATGCAAAATAAACTATAGCTTTTGATGCTGAATGGGAACTCATCCTCTAGTGTTCTCTCTACATGGTGTGTAGGCTTGTGTATGGGATCAGGAGTTTGGGAGAGGATTCTGTGGCCTATGGCTTTAAGATAGACAACTAGACACCAGTTTGAGGCTACAGGCAGCCATCAGTGGGCTCTTCAGCACTAGAAGAAGCTACAGTAGTCGAAAGTACAGAAGAGGATCTCCAGGCACTGTAAGACCCAGAGAAAATGATTCACAAACTAAGAAGCAAGACTAGTTCAGTTATCAAAAATACAACAGCATTCTTTTCTTTGCATTTCCAAATTTAAGCTCCAGATTTATTATTTCACTATACATAGATCCACGGCATATAGAAATACACACACATACACACACACCTATGTATGTATATACACACACAGATATACATACATATATGTAACATCAAAGTTATTCTTAAGCATTTTAAATTCATGATTGATAGCTGATTATTGAGTCCTTGGAACTTCAGTTGCCTAAATCCAGAGAGCGCTGCTTATCAGCAATTTGCCTTCATCCTCAGCCCTGCAGGGCTATATATAACATCACAATTATTTCACTGTCCTGCAGACATCTGGTTGTTGACTTCATCACAGAGTGGTTCATTAATTGGGCCAGGCCTTTAAGGACTGATGCTGAAAAACTGCTGTTTAAGACATTGTCCATTATGTAACTCTGTTCCCGATTTAAAGCACCACATGACAACATTCTCCTAGAAATTAGCTAAAACAAAACAAAATTACTCTTGAATAATGGATATTTGTTTTGTTCTAAAAATAATGAAATTTTTAAGTTTTTTATCATTAATATCTATCATTAGTATCTAAAAAAAGGTGGTAAATTTAATGTTTACTTTAGGTTTCTAGAAAATGATTTATTTCCTCACTATGATTATTACTCTCCATTTCTTACTCTTTTTACACATACAATATCTATAGCTAAGTCTTGACACTTAAACCTATACCCCACTCACTTCTGTTTGCACATCTGCACATTCTCCCATCTCTATATCTCATTTACATCTGCTCTTGTTATTATTGCTTTTACTAATTCTATATCTATGTCTAGGCCTATTACCTTTGTATTTGTTTTGATGCTAAAATGGTTTGGCTACATTTTGACTTCATTCTAAGAACTACTGTGGTAGTAACGACTGGCATATATTAAAATAACATCATGTTTTACCCACAGGTTTGCCTGCAGCTTTGCAACAGATAATGGATTTTACAATTCTCATATTAATTCTTAGTCCAAATTTCCTTTGCAAAATCGCTTATGTTCTATCTGGCTTACATACAAAACTTGGAAAAGCCATTGGAAATGCCTTAAAGAATTAAAGATCTTTAGGACCTAGCAAATGGAGCATATGTTGAAGGCTGGGAACAAATTTGTAGCAGGGAATAGCCAGTTTTTTGAGATGGGGATATTTTTCTTCTCTTTGATGTATGTGCATGATTTCTAAACCAATGGTTACATGTGTACATTTGAGCAGTGATCATTTTGTTTAAAGATTTTATTTATTTATTTGACAGACAGAGATCACAAGTAGGCAGAGAGGCAGGCGGGGCGGGGCGGGGGGAGCAGGCGCTGAGCAGAGACCCCAATGCGGGGCTCAATCCCTGAGATCATGACCAGAGCTGAAGGCAGAGGCTTAACCCGCTGAGCCACAGAGGCGCCCCTGCA
Source organism: Mustela nivalis (assembly GCF_964662115.1). NCBI lineage: Eukaryota > Metazoa > Chordata > Mammalia > Carnivora > Mustelidae > Mustela > Mustela nivalis. The sequence continues at coordinate 87,809,784 of NC_139029.1, read as the reverse complement.
GTGATCATTTTTTAAATTTTTTTCTTCTTTCTATGTTTTCCTTACATTTCTTAACTCCCAGTAGCACAATTGAAAGTTGCATTATCGGAGGAGGTTTAATGAACAACAAGTTTACTGAATTTAATTAATTTGGGTGCATAATAAGCATTTTTGTCTTTGAGGAACACATTACTGAACTAAAGAATGAGGAACATGCACACCATTTTTAATCAGATCCTTAGTGAGTAATTTGAAAATAATAAACTTTGCATAAACAGAGGGGATTATAATTACAACTAAAACCAGAAGAGAATCCTTGTTTCTCATTTTATAGAATTTTGGTACACATATGTTCCAAAAGATCAATTCATTTACTGTCATTGAATTTGACTTAGAAGTTTAATTGGTTTTGCAGATTTTAAAATATTGGTTATAAGTCACATTAATTGATAACATATTATCAATTACAAAACTTGTAATTTTTATTTTGTTTATAAATTTGGAGGTAAAATTAGGTACAGTAACATGCACAGATCTTACATTTACAATTCAAGGATTTTTAACAAATGTCTCCCCACAATATGGAATAGTCCCAACCTTTTAGAGAGAGTTATCCCATTTCCCTTTCCAATAATTCACTACAATCTCCCCCTCTGCCAGGGCTACGGGGACCCACTTTTCTTATTGGTTTCATCGTGGGTTTGTTTTTCGTATTTTTGAAATTCATGTAAATGAAATCAGGCAGTATGCGCTCACTTGTGGTCAGCTTCTTTTATTCCAGCATAATGTCTATGAGATCCACACAGTCAAGCAAACAGGCTCCAAGGTGATGAATTAGGACAATGAGCCAAATTGAAAGTAAAAACCAAACATTGTATATGTACTTTGACAGTGCAAACAAGAGGCAAACATAGGTCTCAACCTCCTAATATTTCGTTTTCCATTTTCCACTGCCCTGGAACCCCGAACAAAAGTCTTTTGCCTCTTTATGGATCATGGTCGCAGGGGAAGGAAAAAGGGAAGCCGTAGGAGTAGAAAGGCAGATTCCTAGTGGGAAAGAATGCCTCAGCCAAGGGCCCCGTAATGAAGCCTCTGAATGGAGGAAACTGGACCAGGAATGCAGATCTACTGGGCATGGCTGGCCCAGAGATATCTGAGTCCTTAATTGCAACTCCTTTCAGAAAACTGCAGTGCACTGGCTATCCACCAAGTCTGCTGTAAGGAGGGCAGCCCCCACCCCCTTTGCTAAGCCAAGCAATTTCCAGTAGACTGACCTGAACAATCACAGGTAGGATTTTGGCCTAAAGCCAGACTCCTCATGCTCATGTTGTTGCCCAGATCAGGATCTTATTCCTTTATATTACTGAGTAATGGTCCAGTGTAGAATATACCTCAATTCTCTTTATCCATTTTCTTGTTGGAAGGCACAGGTAGTTTCTCCATTTTGGACAATTATGAATAAAGGTATAGTGAACTTTCTTGTACAAGACTAGATAAACGTCAAAAGATAGAATTCCTGGGCCATGGGGTATGTATATGTTTAACTTTATAAGAAAGCCTTAAAAAAAACTGCCAAATGCTTTTCCAAGTGGCTATACCACTTTGCACACCCAAAACCAACCTATGAGAGTTCTAGCTGCCAAGATAGTGTTTAGCGACATTTATTGTTTTCAGCCTTTTAAATTTTAGCCATTTTTGTCAAGTGTATAGAGATATCTCAACATGGTTTTAATTTACTTTCCCCAGATAATGAATGATATTGAGAACTTTCTTTTTTTTTTTTTTCCTGGGCTAATGGTCATTCCTATATTTGCTTTGTGACGTATCTGTACAAGTCTTTTTCTTTCCTCTGTTTTTTACTCAGGAGCTCTTCTTTTCAGTTCTGAGTCCAATTTGTTCCTCCCCATTCTCCATGAGTTTATAGTTTCTAGATTAAATTATGCTGCTACACTTTAGCCATCCAGATACTGAATTGTTTTTACATCCCTGAAAACACACAAGCAATCCTGAGATTCCATGCCAGCATGGGAATTTGAACTTCCAGTGCTGTAAGGATTTTGCAGCCTTGTAAGGATTCACCTGTAAGCTCCTCTCCTTCTCTCATTTACGTTCCAGTTGAAATCCTTAGCACCTCTGACCTGTCCCCTTGTTGTGGCCGCCCAACTGGTCCTGCTACCTTGTCTCTTGCTCCGCACAGTCCATCTTTCTCGTCTATATTGGAGCGATTTACTGCAACATAAATCTCACCATGCAACTCCCTTTCTCACAATCCTGCTCCTGCACTCCTCGGCAACAGTCCTAAAGTTCTCCAACCACTTCACATCTCACTCCCAACATTCCACTGGTACAAACCAGTTAAAACTATGATTTCTTGACCCTGCTTATTTCTAGTCTATGGAAGTCTACTTATCCATTCATTCAACCTATATTTATATCGTTCCAATTGTGTAAGACCTAGTTTTCAGAAGTTGGAACACATTAGTGAATAAAAGAGAGGGGAAAAACAAAAACAAACAAACAAACAAACAAACAAACAAATAAAAAAACCCAGATCCCTAGCCAGGCTACTTTGCCTGTGATGCAGCTATTTGTCATCTTCACTTGGCTAACTCTTATTTAACCTTGTGGTCTTATTTCAAATTGCAGAACTAATTTTCTCCAAGAAGTCTCCTTTGATAAATTTTTTTCCTAGTCATGCTTCAAACCAGCATGTAGTAAATGTCTTCCTAGTTTATTTAAATTATAAGATATAAATTCCTTGAGGGTTAAAACCATGCTTCATATATCCTTCTAACTAGACCACCTAACACAACTGTCACCTAATAATATGTGTATGTCATGGGTTATGCCCACAGAAAAGAGATGACTCCAGAAAATAACTGAACCTGAATTGTTGGGGAACCATGTCTCATGCCTGTGAATGATTAGGAGCTGACTGTGAATGATTAGGAGCTGACTGTAAAAGCTGACATTCACCTGGCTGCCTTCTACATTTTTAATGAAAAATAGTGGCCCAGAAGTGACTCTGGGCCACAGCTCTCTGATAACTTAATCGCCCCCCGTCCGCCCGCCACTATTCCTCTATCCCCTACAAAGTCCCATTTATCACTGATCTACCTTTAATATTGGATTTCAGAATTCAGGAAACTTAACTCTTTAACTTTAGAATATATCAGTTCCAAAAAAAAAAAAAATTACTGAGAGTCCCTTTTGCTTAAGGGTTCAAAAATTTAGAGAAAACTAAGATTATAGTGACTCAAATTCAAATTCAATGAGAAGTGTCAGATATAATACACATGCAAGAATATATGTTTAAGGAAAACATTGTATAGGATCTGAAGCACTTCCCTCACTCTGACATCCCACTGTTTGACATTCCTGTCTCTATGTGCTGCCTCTGATTTTTGTCTTTTCTTTCTCTTTTACAGTAGCCTCTGTCAAAAAACCAAAAAAACAGAAAACCCTCCTATGATACTTTTCCTGATTCTGTCCCCTGATAGAAGTTATTTGTGATAACAACCTCCTAGACATTATCAAAATTTATTTTTATATTTTCCTTTAGGCATTACTTTCTTTCTACCAAGATTTGAACTATTCTGTACTTTTGAAGAGTCCCCTACTTTGGAGAGGGGTAAGATGTGTCTAATACCACCCACTTTTATAGCATAGGACCTCAATAAATGTTATAAATTGGTTGACCACGAACTAGAATATTTGCACTTTTTTATGAAGTGAAAAATAAAATGGGTCTTCTCATAACAGAAATGATACACAGAGAATCTCTTCAGGATGACTAATAGGTTAATGAATTGATAGAAAACTGACTTATGATATTGTGGTATGTAGATAGTTAAGCAAAGAAAGATTCTACTAACTCATTTGTGTTTTAATTCAATAACTATTTATCAAGAGCCCACTGTGTTCTACACTGTTTAGATCTTTGGGTACAGTGGTGCTATGCACTACATGTGTCCTCCAAAATTTGTGTGTTGAAGCCTTAACCATCAATGTGACTATTTAGAGTAAGGAAGCACTTAAGGACAGAAGGGTGGTAGCCTAATCCAATAGAATGAATGTCCTTATAAGTGGAGACACCAGAGAGTTCTCTCTCCCTCTTTATTCTGTGAGGACACAGAAAGGAGGCAGCTATCTACCAGGAACTCTAACTGGGAACTGAATCAGCTGACACCTTAATCTTGAATTTCACAACTTCCAGAACTATAAGAAAATAAATTTTTGCTGTTGTTTAAGCTACTCAGTCTATAGCCTTATGTTAAGCAGTCTCAGCAGACTAAGATAAGCCATCAGCAAGACAAGGTCTGATCCACATCTAGTTTGAGAGACCAGTCTGAATTTTATTAAAATAAATGATACATGAGTGCTAAGTCCCCAACATGTAATTCCATAATCAAAAGAAGGAAAAGGAACAAAGAGTCCACTAGAAAAAATATATATATTAAAAGTTTATACACTTCTAAGAAAACTAAGTCAAGGTAATTAACTACTTTCTATGCAGAGAAGGAAGAAGAAATAAAAAGATACATATCACAACAGCTTCTTGAAGGAGGCATGCATAAAGAAGAGATTATGGGGTGCCTGGGTGGCTTAGTCAACTAAGCATCTGTCTTTGGCTCAGGTTATGATCTCATGGTCCTAGGACTGAACCCAGCATCAGGTTCTGTGCTTAACGGGGAGTCCGCTTACCCTGTCCCTCTGCCCCTCCCCACTGCACATTCTCTCTCTCTCTCTCCCAAATAAATAAATAAAAATCATTTAAAACAAACAAACAAACAAAAAAAAAAAACAGGAGACTGGTATTTGGAGAGGTCTGGGAACCATTGTCTGCTGTGAGAAGATGATACTAAGGGACAGAACTAAAGCACTTTTTGGTTGAGTGGTAAGTAAGGGACAAATACAAAGGAGCCATGAAAGGCCTATACTTCAGGCCACATGAGTGACTTGCTTTGGAGTCCTGAGCTCTCCAGAAATGGTTTCTCCAAAGGATGAAAGGAAAAAAGAAATCTGAGAAGGTTGCCGTAGGATGGATGAGATGGTATAGGTAAGGAAACAATCTGTTCAATTTCTGTCTCTGGAAGAACAGAGATCTAAATTCTCTGCATTCAAGAACAACAGAAAAGACTATAGAGAAAGTAATTTTCAGATAGCAGCATATGTGTGGGAATTGACAGAACTCTAGCAGAAGTACTGCTCAAAGAGTAGAGGCAACGTTATACAACCTTAAAAGATAAAAACATTGGACCTACTATTATCCCAAACCTTTATCCTATACCCAGGATATGTCCTGGAGGAGTAAATTTTTCAATTATTTCAAGAAAATTAATGAATTGTCAAAGTTTCTGTAGTAGATGCTGTTTTTGAGTATTTGGTGGGACACACAGTTCAGAGGACAGATGGGTAGATGAGAGAACACATGAACAATTTGTAATTCTAGTAATTATTAACTTAAGTGTCTTTGGAAACATTATGGGTATTATCATCATAATAGAAGTAGTTAATATTTGTTACATGTTTACCTTGTGTCAGACCCCATATACTACTTAAATTACCTCAAGTGACTCATTCCTTTGGAGTTCTCATATGGTTTTTGCCTTTTCAGTATCTGCTATGCTAATAACCTACACTGCTTAATGAATAAATTATGAATGACTATTTTCACCACTAGGAAATTCACTCATGGAAGGACTTGCACTTTGTTACTGGCTCTCTAGTTTTCGACAGTTTTAGTATTTACTTAAATAAAGGCATAAACAATACAATCATCAGATTGTTAGCTGATGTAGGTCTGAGTGGAAGAGGTAAAGCTGTAATTCACAGGTGACTTTTAAGATAACCTACCTAGCTCATGATGATGAGTTTAAATCAATATTTATAAAATTAAGTACATTTTTATTATAATTTGTTTTATCATCCTTCTTACTTGGAGGGAAAATGCCTATTTATTTCACAAACTTTGTCACTTACCACATATAACAAGATGCTAATTTGGCACCTTGTAATTGAGGAGCCTGAAGGGTGAAGGTATGCTATTTATGAAACCCTAAACTGAGGTGTCAGACTAAGACAAAGATTTCAAAAAGAAAAAAATCTGGTTACTCAATTCTTAATCCCTCACCTACATCCAGGCTTTTAAAGAATCATGCTGTTGGTGGTTAATAAAGATTCGAAAGCTCTATTTTGGAGATAACTGTTGAGCGACTGTGAGTTTAGTCATTCCCAAGTGTAAAGGGTAATTAATTGATGCCTGACACCTATCCCAAGCTTGGTGAGACTGGCTTCAGCAGAAGTATGTGGAGAGCTTTGACATGAGTTTCCTAAAGTTGGTGTGATATAGTGGACACTGTTGGACTCCTGCAGGTTACTCTAAAAGGGGAGGAGGGGGATGATGAGCTCTTAAAAAAATGGAAGCAAATAAGAGGGAACTGTCTTGGGTTCAGCCTTTATTTTCCAGAGTTTTTCTGGACAAAGAATATGAATGTTTCCCAGAGACCAGCTATTGGCCATATTGGTAAGAGAGGTGGCCTCCGTTTTCTTGGATCATGTCCAGGAAGACTTTCCATGGACTGGAAACTTCCACAAAGAGAAGCTTTGAATATCAGTGAATTCTTTGGGGGCTACCAAATAAATAGTAGGCAGCAAGACACAGCAGCATTAAGGTAAAAATACATGACAGATCACCAGGGACTGAATCTCTGAAGGGCCCATATGTGATAAATTGTTGCGATAACCTGTCACAAGTCCTTGAAATCACACCCTGGGGTGGTCCCTTCTCATGCTGACTCTGCATTTTATCACATGATTTATTTCTGTCAATGGATAGAAGCAATCACGCCATAGTAACAATTTGAAAACTTGCCCATCAGAGATTGCCCTCTCCTTTACTGTTCTTTGTACTCTGCCATGCAAAGAGGGCCTGATACCCTCTTTTTAAGAAGAGACACATGGGGGTGCCTGGTTGGCTCAGTGTGTTAAAGCTTCTGCCTTCGGCTCAGGTCATGATCTCAGGGTCTTGGGATCGAGTCCCACATCGTGCTCTCTGCTCAGCAGGGAGCCTGCTTCCCTCTCTCTCTCTCTGCCTGCCTCTCCGACTATTTGTGATCTCTGTCTGTCAAATAAATAAATAAAATCTTTAAAAAAAAAAAAAGAAGAAGAAGAGACACGTGACCTAGTTAAACTTGCTATTCCTGCTAACAGTAAAACTACCCCCAAACATAAGATAAGGCTTTCTGAGACCATCCAGCTACAAGTTACTATCTTTTGACATATGAGTCAACAATCAAGATAAAACCAGCCCGGTCCAATCAGCAGAAGTGCACAGCTGACCAATGGACTGCTGAGAAATAATAGAGAGTGCTATTTTAAGTTACCAAGTGTGGTGAGAGTTTGATCACAGAAAAGGTTAACTGACCCTTCATAAAAGTTTCCTTTGAGAGAAAGGAAGCTTTAGACATTAACCAGGTCTAAAAAACGTAGTGTGAGGCCTATGGCAGTAGCAGTCAAGTAAGAGATGTGCTGTCCTTCTTTATCTGTCTTCACTCTGCACTTTTAATTCCAGAGTGTTCAGAAATACCACAAGCAAGCTGAGCAAAAAGTGGAGAGAAGAGGGACAGCCCCTGGTACTCTGATGTAGATGGGATTTTTCATTATTTCAATAACTACAAGGCTTATTGTCCCCTTATTTTTGAAACCTGTTGTGATTATATGAAATCTAAAAACTACGTGTATCTCTAAAAAATACAATCACTATGTCTTCACCTATGGTAAGGTTAGAAGTTGTCATTGTTACTGTTAAAATCAAATCCTTAAATCCGAAGTGTTTTGAATGAATTCTTAATTCACAATGGAAGTTGCTCACAGCTAAAATGAAATATGTTCTGCATTCACTGCTGTTTGTTCTCATAGATTTCTAAATACAAAGATGAAAAGGACAAAAAAGACTTTGTATTCAGTATAACCTTGAGAATCAATCCTAAGAGTTAAATGTCAAACTGTCGAGTTACTTGCTCATATTATCTCCCAACTATTCCACATTCTTTTAATTGATTCAATGTTGTGAAGATAAACGCCTTAGGTAACACAGAACATAGAACATAGCACAAAATAATGCAATTTCATAAAGAATCTTCTGTAATTGCTTATCACACATGGCTATGCATGACAGATAGAGACAGTAAAGGGATAAGTGAAAAAAAATTTAGGTCAGACCTTATTGTTGAAATGATTCTGTCAATGATGCTGAAATACTTTTTGATACATTTTGACCAAATGTAAGCAGTGGGATGATTGAATTTCTTAGATGTCCCTGCTTATGCACTGGAAATGGTGGAGAACTGGCAAAAGAGGTCCAACTTACAATTAGGATGAAGAGCAGGTATTTTAAGAAGGCAAACAACTGATTCAAAGTAAAAGCTGGTACCTAAGGAATAAAAAATCAATGAATTTTCTACAGATGTGTCATCAAATGATAAAAGCAAACTATCAAACTTGACCCTGCTATTAGCATAAGGTACAACCAAACCTTAGGCATGAGAAGGATCCCAATCTTTCCAAATGCAGACAGGTGCACAGATAAATTAATATCACTTAGCCAGAACTAAAGTTTAATGGGAAGGTTTAAATGGGCAAATGTAAATCCATTTAAACTGACTTGAAAATGTAAAATGTGGAGTTGTTCACTTCTCAACTAAAATTTTTTGGAAAGATACACAATTCCAGAAAAAATATGGCATGCTTTGTTCATGTTTCATTATTAGTGTTTTCATTACACTGTCTTCTGAGGATTCTCTATTCTGCAGATATCATGTGAAGCATTTTAATAATGATTTGATTAACTCTCCTAAATTGACAAATTATGAGAGTAGGATCAGAGAAGTTAAGAAATTCACATAAAATTGATGAAGAGCTCATGACATGGTTAATATACAACCAAGAATTTTGTTCCTATCCTAGAATTTTTCAAATGTTTCCTAATGGTAAGAAGGTTGAAGGGCATACCTCCAAGGAGTACAGGTGTATGATTTGAATAACACTTGCATGAATATGAATCTTTAATTTCTATTTATATTAAAAATATTAAAATTTTACATTCTAATCAGTAATCTTTGTTTTTAGATAAAATTTGTTATAAATCCCCTTAAAAATACTCATACAAACATAAAATACTTCTTACCTGTTTCATTAAGTGGCCTTTCAATCAAGCTATCAAGATCAGAACACCAGGTTGAATTGAAAAGAGTTGATATTGAATTTCTTTTTTATTTTTACCAGCTTTGCTGAAGTACCATTGACATATAATATTGTGTAAGTTTAAGGCATACAATATGATGATTTGACACATGTACACATTATGAACTGCTTATCACAATATGGTTAGACAACACATTCCTTAAATTACAGTTACCTTTATGTGTGTGTCGTAAGGGCTTTTAAAATCCACTCTCTTAGCAACATTAAAGTATACCATATAGTTAACTATCATTCACATGAATTCACATTCACATTAGATCCCCAGAATTTATATATCTTTTAATAGAAAGTCTGTACACTTTGACCACCTCCTTCCATTTTCCATACCCCTCCACCACTGGAAATTACCCTTCTGTACTCTGATTCTATGATTTTATTTTAATTCCACATATAAGTGAGATCATACATTATTTGTGTGTATATATATACACACATACACATACATGTATATGTATATATGTGTGCATCATATTTTCTTTATTCATTATTTCTTTATTCATTCCTTATTCATTCAATCACCCATGGACACTTTGGTTGCTTCTGTATCTTTGACATTGTAAATAATGCTGCAGTAAACAGAAAAGTGAAAATATCTCTTTGCAATGACATGGATGGAGCTACAGTATTATGCTAAGAAAAAAGTCAGAGAAAGACAAATACCATATGATTTCACTCGTATGTGGAATTTAAAAAACAAAACAAATGACCAAAGGGAAAGGGGGTGGAAGGCAAACCAAGAAACATACTCTTAACTATAGAGAGAAATTGGTGGGTAACAGGGAAGTGGGGCTGTGGGGAAAATAGGTAAAAGGGATTAAGGGTGTGCACTTGCTATGATGAGCACTGGGTGATGTATGGAAATGTTGAGTACAACCAAAACTGATATTATACTTATATTAACTAACTGGATATTTTTGACTACTATGTCCAAAGACTATGCGAGACATACTCAGGATCTCATATGATTTTTTATTTTTTTTAAGATTTTATTTGTTAAGAATTTATTTGTTAGAGAGAGATTTATTTATTTGTTACCATTTAAATAAATAAATAAATAAATAAATAAATATATTTATATGCTCCTATACCCAGTCTGTTGAGTTTGTATCATAAAAGGATGCTGAATTTTTCACTGTTGAATTTTTTCCCTGCAACTATTGAGATGATCATTTAATTTGTATCTTTTATCCTATAATGTATAATAATCACACTTACTGATTTGTATATTTTATAATATTTTTGCATTCTACAGCTGAATCCCACTTGATCATACTATATTATACTTCTAATGTGCCACTGAACTCAGCTTGATAGTATTTTATTGAGAATTTTGCATCTATATCCATCACTGATACTGGCTTTTAGCTTTGATATGCTGTGTTTCCATTCTTCTTTATCTCAAGATTTGTTAATTTAACTTTTGATCTCTTCTTTTGATCTACGGGTTTTTTAAGGAGTGTGTTAATTTCCACATTTTTATCCCTTGCTCAGTCTTAATTGTTACTGATTTCTACTTTTCATATCATCGTGATTGGAAAAGACACTTAATATCATTTCTATTTTACTGCATTTCAGACTTGTTTTGTGACCTTATAAATGATCTAGAAAATATACCATATGTACTTAAGAAAAATGTGTATCCTATTGCTCTTGGACAGAATGTTTTGTACCAGTATAGTAGGTCCATTTGGTCTATGGTATTTTTTTAAACACTGATTCTGTAGTGATTTTCTCTCTGTATGATCTACCCATTGTTGAGAGTGGGGTTCTCAAGTCCCCAACTATTACTGTATTGCTATTTATTTCTCCTTTTAGTTCTATTAGTATTTGCTTTACATATTTAGATCTGCCAAATTTGAGTGCATAAATATTTATAATTGTGATATCTTCTTGATGAAATGACTCCTTTTATCATTATACAATGATATTGTATGTCTTGTGACCATTTTTAGCTTAAAATTTATTTTTTTCTAATTAAAGTATAGCTACCTCTGTTTACTTTTGTTTACTTTTACTTTTGCCTAATTTTATATTTGTGGAATATCTTTTTTGATTCCTTTATTCTCAGCCTATGTGTGTCCTTAAAGCTAAGGTAAATCTCTTGTAGGCAGCATAGCAATGGATCTTTTTTTATTCCACAGCTTTTTCTATCTTTTGACCAGATAAGTTAATCTATTGACTTTTCTTTTTTTTTTTTAATTAATTTTTTATTTTTTATAAACATATATTTTTATCCCCAGGGGTACAGGTCTGTGAATCACCAGGTTTACACACTTCACAGCACTCACCAAAGCACATACCCTCCCCAATGTCCAAAATCCCACCCTCTTCTCTCAAACCCCCTCCCCCCAGCAACCCTCAGTTTGTTTTGTGAGATTAAGAGTCACTTATGGTTTGTCTCCCTCCCAATCCCATCTTGTTTCATTTCAAGCAGTTACAATAGACAAGGACTTACTATTGCCATTTTATTTATTGTTTTCTGGCTATTTGAAATGATTTGTATTTGAGTTTATTGGTTCGTTCATATGCTGTTGATATCCTCTACTGAATTCTTCAGGTTAGTCATTATATTCTTCAGCTCTAGGATTTCTGTTTGGATATTTTTGAGGGTTTCTTGTTTGTTTTTGTTGTTGTTATTTTTGTTTTCTTAAACTTCTCATCTTATTTTTGCCTTATTTTTCTGATTTTGTTTAGTTGTCTCTCTGTGTGTTCTTGCAATTCACGGAATTTCTTAAAAAATATTGTACGGAACCCTTTGTCACACAGGTCATAAACCTCCATTTCTTTAGGATCAGTTATTGGAACTTTCTTAGTTTCCTTTGGTAGTTTCATGTTTGCGTGATCCCTCATGATCCTTGTGTCTTTGTGTTGGTATCTGCACATTTGAGTAAGTGGTCTTTTCTTCCAGACTTTACAACCCTGAATTTCAAGTTCATATTTGAGGAGATAACACATCTCCTCTTTTTCATTTCCAAATCCAAACATAATACATATAAAATATAGTACAACAGTTTTTTATTGCTTTGTATGTTATATCAGTATAACTAGTAAGTAAAATTGTCCAAATTGTTCTCATCAAATAAGTCACTGTTAAGCTATACAGTTGGTGAAAATTCAATATATTTGATGACAAAAATACATGACGTGTATCACTTGGATGCTCAAAATGGTCACTGACCGAATTGCCAATATCACTTATTGCCTCAGTAAAATATGTGACAGTAGACTTTATAATGAAGAAAACTGATCTTTATGCCTTATTGTAATTTAAGCTTGTGGATAAACTCCGTTTCCAAGAAACTCACTGATCTGAAAATATATTCTCTTTATTATTTATTTCCAAGATATCTTTCTTCATATTAATTACCACCACCTATTTTCAGAGCCTTATTTTCCTTGTACAATTGACTCTCCCAATTCTCACTTCACTGTTTTTCACATACATCATCAGCTTTTTATGGAGAAGTATCACATGTGCTTTCTCAATAAGGCATTTCTGCAACTGCAAAATAAACTCTAAGCTCCCTTGACTGGCATTCAGATACTGCTCCAGTGTGATTTGCTGTACCAATCTTTCCCCATAGTATCTCCTACCAATATATACTCTAATGCTGCAATCACCAATTTCCTATGGGGGGAAAAAAAAAAAAGAAGAAGTCTGCTTTCTACCACTTTACAATCTTCTACAGCAATGCTCTTTCCCCCTCCACAGGGGGAAAGATTAGCTGTCTGCCACTACTCAACTAAATTCTCACTTATTATCCAAAACTTTACCTAGTTATTTCAGTTTATGTAGCTCCTTCCCTCTGAAGAGCATTTATATATTCAGTACCTACTGAACAGCTGGCTCTCAGCCTTAGTTATTGTGGTTCTTCTTCATGGAGACCATGGAGAGTTTTGTTTGCATGTAGGAAGAGGTACAAGGAAAGACATAAGAAGAATATAAGAGTACGTTGCAGTAGAAGACCGAGTTGGTGTTAGAGTATAAAAAGGGACTCCTGGGGCACCTTGGTGGCTCAGTGGGTTAAAGCCTCTGCCTTCAGCCCAGGTCATGATCCCAGGGTCCTGGGATCGAGCCCCACATTGGGCTCTCTGCTCAGCGGGGAGTCTGCTTCCCTTCCCCTCTCTCTGCCTGCCTCTTTGCCTACTTATGATCTCTGTCTGTCAAATAAATAAATAAAATCTTAAAAAAGGGGGGGGGATGCTGACCTAATAATATGAGAGAAAGACATCTGGAGGTAGGGATGAGTTCTGGATCTTGAAAGACCTGAGTTAGTCAAGTAGGGGTAAGAAAAATATTCAAGGCTGAGGAAATATCATTGCCAAAGCTTGGAAACATGTCCACATACAATGTGTACTGTTTATTAGGCTCTAAGTATATATGCCTTTCATTCATTCAATAACTACTTGTTAAACACATATAAATATGTTAGAAAACATAGCTTCCTGGAAAATAAAATGTTAGGAAAAGGATCTTCTTGATTAATTAAAAATTTTAATGTCAAATAAGATTTTTAATATAATGTAGCTTTGAAATGGATAAACTTGGTGGCCTTAACAATGTTAAGTGCCAGGATTCACTCCATCACTCTGCCTTACCGTTTCTGTCTAACTTCCCTCATGAACTCAAGAAGGATTCAGAAGAGGTACTGTTTCTTCTCATGTATCAAATTTTAAGAGCAAGGAAGACTTCCCTTGAAGTCCCCCAATAGATTTCAAGTCTCACTGGATAGAATGCATCACATGTAAAGGCCAAGCCAGTCACTTACAAGGGGAACTAGGTAATAATGATTGATTTGATCAATGAAGAATTGCCTTAGGAGCTAAAGTGAAGAGCACAATCCCTTGAGTCATGTGTGGGTAGAGTGTACACCTGAATCAAACTGGACTCTGCTAATAAGAAAATGTGGGAGGTGGGGGGTCAGACAGCCTTCACTATCTGAAGCGAGGTTTTTGTTTGTTTGTTTTGCTTTGCTTTGTTTTCATTGTTCTGAAATTCATTGTTTATGCCCTGTGTCTGCCAGATGTTAGAAAGGTAAGGATTGGCAAAATCCATCATCTCTGACCTCAGGGAGCTTAGCAAATATTGAGTTAATTATTAAATAATCACAGAAGTAATTATAAATAATAGTAAGCTTTTTTTTTAAGAAAATGTGCAGAGAGATATTAAGAGCATTTAATAGTAGACTTTATTTAATATGGTGCATCAAGTAAGATTTCCATGAGGAAATACAGTTGAGCTCTCAACTCAATTTTAAGTCAGAATAAATTAAATAAAGGTAGACAATTTAAGAGGAAGTATATTCCGGGCAAAGAAAACAGCATGTGCATAGGCTGAGGCTAGTTGTAGTATAGTACCTTTGAGTAATGAAAAGCATTCCAGTGTGAGTTTTTTAGAATTAGCAGACAGAGAGCATTGCAGAAGTAGCATAGGAGAAAAAGCTGGGCAGGACAGAGTCTGTTCTGTTAGCACATTTCAGATTGGTCTTCAGAGAATGAAAAGACAAAACTGCAAGCTCAGGATATGTGAGGTTTCCAGAACGCTGTAAAATATAAGGATAATATTCAGGAAAATTTTGGAACTGACATAGTTTGTAGTTAGGATGTGTAAGTGTGTTGTTAACTGTAAGTTAGTTTCAAAATCTTGGAGGCGTGCCTGGGTAGCTCAGTCCCTTAAGTGGCCAACTCTTGATTTTGGCTCAGGTCATGATCTCGATGTCCTGGGATGAAGCCCTGTGTCAATCTCCACACTCAGCAAGAGTCTTCCTGAGGATTTCTTTCTCCCTCTTCTGCCCACTTCCCCCAACTCATGTATGCACAGCTCTCTCTCTAAAATAAATAAAAATCTTTAAAAAAGTATAAATTAAATCACAGAAAAATATTAGTATAAAATCTTCTGGAATTATGACATAATCCCCACATATAAAAGAGAGAATGAAGAAGATACAGAACATTCCTGATCCATCATAAACATACTTTCTTCAGGAAAACTGAACAGAGGTATTAATTTAATGTTTCAGTTGAAGGATGTAGTGGGATATGTGTGGTTTCTTGAAATTTATACGCAAACTCCTTATCTCATGCATCCTTGATTTCTTCTCTTTCTTATCGTCTTTAATTCCTAGCAGTCATGGAGTATTATTGTGCAATCCTCTAAATATTTCTTAAATGCATCCATATCTCTGCATCTCAACTCACACTACTACCGTCTATCCCCAATCTCACATCGGGACTATTCTAATGATCTCTGCCTACATTGGTTGGGATATGTCTAGCTGGAAAAATAAATAAATAAAGGGGGGAAGGGGGTGAGTTGGGGGTTCTCTCCTTATGCCCCAAAGTACAATAGCTAAAGCACCATAAAAATATCATATTCTTCATATTGTAGTCCAAGTGGAGTGGTTTTGGTTTGCACACAGCTATTTTTCATGCAGACTTCAGAGACTGAACCTCCTTCCACCTCATGACTCCTAAATGGTATCTACATCCAGCTACCAAGAGGAAAAAGAAAGAATTCAGAGGCTCTTTAGTAGCCTTAATCCAGAGATTGCTCACAGAGCTTCCACTTATACATTTTATTGGCAAGAATTGGGTTATTTGCCTCAACTGACTAAAATAAGGCAGGAAAATATGATGTAGCCAAGAGGAAAGATGACTCATTTTTTGGTTATCAGCTGGTAAACTCTGTCACACCTGCCTCCAGTCTTGTCACCCAAACTGTCCTCCAGACTACCGTAAGAATAATCTTTAGGGCGTCCGGGGTGGCTCAGCTGGTTAAGCGACTGCCTTCGGCTCAGGTCATGATCCTGGAGTCCCGGGATCGAGTCCCGCATCGGGCTCCCAGCTCCATGGGGAGTTTTCTTCTCACTCTGACCTTCTCCCCTCTCATGTTCTCTCTCTCTCTCTCAAATAAATAAAATTAAAAAAGAAAAAAAAAGAATAATCCTTAAAACAGTTTAATCCGTTTAAATGTTTGTTTATAGCCTTCAAAGATGTCCACTGAATTCTGAACAAAGCTCATGGATACTGATGTGCAATATTTATCTTATCACCGTCTCAGTTACCAGCCTCACTGCTTGGCAAACTCTCCCTTACAAATTATGCCACAGACTTAACTAAACCCTGGTCTGTAGACATGCTGTATTATCTTGCCGCTAGGCTCTGCAGCTTGGATTCTCTTTCTGCCAATAACATTCTCTCTGCCAATTTGCTTTCCTAAATCCCACATATACTTCACGTCTTAGCTTAAATTTCACAGGCCCATGGTGGCCACCTCTATCCTGATCCAGGGGAGGCGCTCCTGCGGGTATTCCCATAGTGCTGTGTCATCTCTTTTAATAAAACCCCATCACCTTTAAATTGAGATCTTAAGTTTATACCTCGTGAGGTCAAGTGTGCAACTCTTACACATATACATGGCAATTGTTTAAGACTTTTAAATTATAAACAGTACTGTCATGCTTGTTTTTAAAATACATATTGGTTCCAACAGAATTGATATTTTAGGAAAAAACTGAGCATAATGCAAATTTTTCATTTCCTTATGTATAGTTTATCCCCTAGAAACATGAGGGGAACGAAGAAAACTGTAACCAGCTGAACTGTGTTATATAGAAATAGGCAAAATGCACACACACACACACACACCCCTCAAACATCTCCAAGATAATGGGAGTCACCTGTGTGTGGTATGTACCACATCCAGCCATATTTGGGGTTTCAACTTTCTATCTAATTTCTAAGAATCCTCCTTCTGCCATCTCACAAAAATGCCCCCAAATCAACCCTTCCGACACCCACTTCCATGGGCCAATGTTGGGTCTTTTTTAGAAGAAATTAGAGTATTTATTCTAGTTTTTATGATCCTTAACCATTTAACATGTGAAAAATGGTTCTACCATTTTAATAGGTTTCTACCATCTTTCTTTGCATGTTTTTTATTTATTTATTTATTTATTTATTTATTTATTTATTTTTACTTTGAGAGAGAACGCACACATGTGCATGAGCATGAGAAAGAGAGAGAGAGAGAGCAGGAGCAGGGGAAGGGGGAGGAGCAGAGGGAGAAACAGACTCTCCACTGAGCAGGGAGCCTGATGCAGGGCTCAATCCCAGCACCCTGGGATCATGACTGGAGCCGAAGGCAGACATTTAACCAAATGAGCCACCCAGGTGCCCGCCTTACTTGTTTTGATAGCTGTGCTGCTAACCTCTTTTTTCCCCCTCTTAAACCCTATTGTTTATATTTTGTGATTTTGTATAACATGAGAGTTTTTAGGAACATATACTATGTTAAAAAGAACTGATTGTAACTAATGGTGAATTTAAACTAACTGAGCAGGACTGGCAGGGGGAGGGGCTGGTTGTGTGTGCGAAGGGTTGACATGGCTACAGTCTCCTATTTTGGACAGTATCTGAGCTCACAGGCCTGCCAGATAATACTGACCCTCGGGCCTTCATGCAGTGTGGTTCTGACAGTATCACTCAAGGAACTAATTCTTCCTTTCTGTGTCCCAGTGCCAGAGAGGGAGGACAAATGAGGTGAAAGCACCCGTGTGGGCAGAAGCTCTTTCAGGGTCACCTCCGCCACTGAAAGAAGAGAGGGTGCGTCTGCAGCTTTGAACATTTCATGCATGTTCTGCTTCACTCAGTCTGCCGCACTGCCATCCTGAGATTACCCAACCTGCTCTGTGGCTTGGCTTTCCAGACGAGCTTTTTAGTTGTCGTTGTTTTTCTCTGAGATTTTGCCAGTCACTTCACTTCCACTGGCCTTAGCTTTTTATCTATCAAAATAAGTGATTGAAACAGCTCACCAATAAGATTTCCTCCTTTCCTTATGAAAGCCTTTCCTCTGTGGTCTCACTCTCATTTTACCTGAGCCATATCCAAGCATCAAGGCAATAAGGAAACAGAGGTGTGAATTGAAGAAACTCTGCTGGCAGCATATCCGATTCCTAACCACAAAAGTTATTATACCTTGCGCTCTGTGTCAGCTTTCCACTGATCATTACCATCTATCGATCAATCTCTGCAGTGATGCTTCTTGGAACATAAAATACCACAAAACATCTGTTAATCTAAAAAATGGAGAGTAGGATTCCAAAACCCAGAATTCAAACTGGGAATAGATGACCCCTCTCCAAATGTTGCTCGGTGTGATCAAGCAGCAGGAACATTTCCTGGTGTTAGTGTTGGATGTGGGGGTTGGGATTGGAGTGTTGCTTTCCACTGCGGATGGTGATCAAGTGTGAGCAAAAAGGGGAGTAATACTGTGTTTTCAGTTAAAAAAAAAAAGATAAAATGCCATGAAAATTGGATGGTAAAACACTCAGAATATATCACAAAGGCTACATTTAAAAAAAAAAAAAAACCTGTTTGCAAAGGGAAAAAAAATTCCAATTTAAAAATAATGTAAAACTGCTTGAATATAAAAATAACACAGACACACACACACACACACACACACACACACTCACACACACATTTTACTTTAAACTTAACTGGGGTGAGGTCGTATTGATATATTCCAATCCTTGATCATTAAATGTAATACTCCTGGCAGAAACAAATGTGTGTAGGGATTATTTAAAAAGCGGAGTTTTTCTCAGATCATTTTTATCTTCTGTTGCTTCAGTTTTCTCACCTCATACATGAAGACTTGCAGTTCAAATGGTGATACCAACTTTATGCATCAGAATACAAGATTTCAAGTATTTTAAAACGAAATACAAAGAAGAGAGTGAAATCTTCTTTGATATTATTAGAAACCTACAGTAAAGACCCAACAAAGGAGAATGAAGAGCAGAGGAGATAAAGATGGAATTAAACAAAAAAATCCACAGATGAAGACACATAATGTCAAGCTTATTCCTGAAATGAGAGTTGACACATCAATATCACTAGAAAAGGTAAAGGTAATTTCAGTGTCTCTAAACATACACAGGCACTGCGAGAACAAAATCAGAAAGATCTCTATCAACAATAGGGGCAGCACTTTGGATGCATTGTGGGTTTTTTTTTTTTTTTTTTTTTTGTAAGTTGATCTAAACGAGGCCTGCCAGCTATTCACAGTCTCTGTTACATGAGTATCATTTAGAAAAGTAAAATAGGCGCTTGGAAGTACTGGTCTCAGAAAACAAGTTTATACACAGATTATCATTTAACTGTCTTTTTCCTCTGCTCCCCCCACATCGCTCCCCCCCAAAAATGAAGCACAGCAGGAGACTGAAGGAAAAAAAGGAATAAAGATGAAATGCTATTGTCATTCAAAGGCTAGATACAGTCCAAATTTATTGAGTTTCAATATCTAACCTTTGAATTTTCTCTCTACTTTTCCCCTCTGTTTCATTATTAATTTCTAAATAGATTATGATAAGCCAACCCTGATTTTGTTTTTCCTCTTAATATTTCATTAGAGGAAGTGATGCTTTTTAAGCAGTGATTTTTAAATGGTTATCCTGAACACTTCCAAACTTTCGGCATGTTGAATGAACATTTCACAGAACTCAAATTATTGAGGTTCGAAGTACAGAATTCACTGTTTACCTAACCTTTGTATCGGTCTGGGTACAACGAAATGCAGAAGCAAGATGAGTGGTACAGAATAAGTGATTGAGTATAAGGGTTGGATCTTAAACAACAGTGGGAGTTGGTGGAAAAATTTCTGCACGTTAATGTCTCTGTGTCTAGTGTTAAACCTAAGTCATTGTGACTTAGGCAGACAGTGATAAAAAAGAAAAGCTGGATATGGAAAAAAAATAAAGGCAAAATAGAACCCAAAAGAATGAAATAGAATTCACACCTGTCTTGTACTAACTCCAATTTTGTGCAATGTGTGACCTGTTAAGAAAGCTGCTGCCCCTCACCACAGAGCTACACATGAATTTGGCATGGGACTCAGGGAAGCTGAAGGAAGAGATTTGGCAGAAACTGAAGATCCAGGTGCTTTCTTACACCAACGAGATCAGCCATCCAATCAGTGACAACATGCCAGACCTATGGTGATGTCCAACATAGGTCTTCAGAGTATGAAAAGATATAGTTACTACTTCTCTTTGCCTTCCAAATAGTTCTTTTTCTTTTTTTTTTTTACAAATAGTTTTTGAATGCTTCTTATGACAATGCTAACACAGAACCACACAGTGAAGGGAATTTGGGATAACAAAGTTCCAAATTAGCTAAATTAATACAGTATGACTTCACTCAAGTCCACTTTTTGGTGAATTTCCATCTACACATTCTTTTAACCAAATGACTTTCACATAAAGACAAGAACAAACCATGACTTTGCCTAACATGCTGAAAGCACTCCTTTCACAACTTAAAATATGCCAACAGTCTGCCAAAAAGTCAATTTTTTTTTCCAAAAGAAAAGTTCTTCTAGATGAGTCCTACTATTAGGTACCTTTCAATTTAACACACTGAGATTACAAGAAAAGCTATTATTAATATAACTTATGTTAGATGGTAGGGGGATGGAAGAGGAGAAGAAAAAAACGGATTCATGTATGTATAGACATAACATCACATTGAGAAAGAAATACTCAAAATTATTGCAGTGCATGTTTCTGCAACTGATCATGGTCAATGTTCTTCCACCAGCCATTCCATATTCCCTTGACTAGTCAAGGTTTTTTACATGGTGTGTTGTTCCAAACCTTCATTCCTGAAGAATCTGTGTCATCAGAAATTCCGTAAGATTAGATTGTAGTAGTTTTCTATTAACTTTAATCAGAAGATGTAGAAATTCTAAGAAGCACCTTGGGCAATCTCCTGCATTCTAGACATGTCCCTTCTCACCTATATTGTACAGTAGCCACCCAATGCTCCTTTGTAGTCCGGGTAAATTCACCTGATTGTTTTCTCTCTCTCTCTCTCATCCAAGACACAAAGCAGCTACTTGAAGTTTCAACTCTAAGTTTAATGAAACTATTGGTTTATCTCCTAAAGGAATTATTTCCCCTTGGAAACTAGAACCTCTAAGACCATTAGAGTTCAGAGTTACATGGATAGGAAACAAACACTTTTACAGGAGCTAAGAGTAAGAAAGACACATTCTAATTCTTGGACTGGAAAGAAAAAAAAATCATAATAAATTAGTCACTGATTTAAAATGGATTTAAAATATATATTCTATCCTGGACAATATTACCACAGGATACCATCGTAACTTATATATCAATAGGCCAGTTCACTGTTCTATGAGATAAGCTGTTTTAAGAAGGTAGGTAAAATGAAGTGAATTCCATGGTTATGATCATATTACTGCCCTTCAGTTAGTAAAATTCTGTTCAGAGTACCATTAATTAAAGACCATGGACTTGACAAAAGTATCATGGGCAAGGAAGGCAAATCCATAACATGAGTAAGTATCTATTCCAGTCAGAAAAAAACAAAACAAAACACAATGCCTGTTGCTCTTTCCATGATAGAAATAGTCTAATATAATCAATATGACACATGATGCTTGGCTATTTCTTTAAGAGGATGGAGCCAGGTCTGTGAATCAGACCTGTACCCCTGGGGATAAAAATATATGTTTATAAAAAATAAAAAGTTAAAAAAAAAAAAATAAAGTAGAAAATAGAAGTAAATAATAAATGAAAAATAAAAATTAAAAAATAAAAAAATAAAAGCAAATCTCTTGTGAAATGTTAAAAAAAAAAAAAAAAAAAAAAAAGAGGATGGAGCCATAATGGTATCTCAGTATCGGCCTCTTCTTTTGGCAAGTTGGCCACTTAACAATAGGTTGGCTTTAGCAAGTGGAAGATCATGGTTCTGAGACCATATTTACACTCTATCTCTGATGCCATGACTACTTTATTCATGAGCTCAATGGGGAATGACCAGGTTGGCTGACTGGTTACACAGAATAGGTCTTCTTGAGTACCTAATTATATAAATCCTCCTCTGCAAAGAGATTTCTATTTGGTGAGCATTCACAAGCAGCACAAACATCCTCATGCTTTTTGATAATTCAAAGAGATCAACGTACATATTTCCCAGTCAACCATCTCACCAACTTTCAATTACCTTCCTTATAGTCTATGACCATTCAGCCAAACCTCTAGTCACTGCTCATGAATATCTGTTGATCTCTATCTCTGGGCATCTCTTCTTCCAAGAAAAATGAACCAAGCACACTTCTTTAAGTTCTGTCTACTGGAAGGATTTGCCACCATCATTGTCTTCAAGGTCATCCTGCAGTTGGACTTCAGGACAGCAGGCATCTTTTTTTTGTATAGTAAATATTATCCAGTATCATCTACAAACAAGGATTGAATTCTTTTCTTTCTCAGTCAACTGATAATATTGAACTGCCCAAAAGGCCAGAGTATAGGCTAAGAGGTATAAGGCAATGTAGCAGAGCTATGGTCCTATGTGAGATGGACTTAAGCAAAAACTCTCTTAATTGTGACCTCCATAAATCCATATGATGACTAATAGACCACAGTGAAATTTTAGATCTTCTGTTACTAGTGTCAGTTCAAAATTATGTTGGTAATCACCTTAAATGATATTCATGATAATTATGATAATTGCTCAAAGCAAAGACACTGAGAAATGGCTTGGAAGGCATAGGAGAAGGTTAGGAAGAATGTAATAAAGTCTTGGCTCTATAGCATGGTCTTTTCCTCTAAGGACCTGATTCTTCATTTTATTTAAATGGTTCTGGTCCATGAGATGGCATAATCAAGAAACTGTAGTGATTCAAATAAGATCTCTGTTAACCAGACCTAAAGCTTTTCAACTCATACAAATCAGTGAGATCTTTAGTGGCCTGTCCATCTGTGGAAAGATGGTCCATTAGTCAATACCCAATACCTTTGCAGATAAGACTATTAGATTACTGCTTTTGTCCCTGTTCCCCATTAAGTTAACAGCACCTATTTGTCTTTGATAATTTATAGCCTCAGCTACAGCCACTTTGGGATCCCATCATCCCTATTGCATTAAGGGACCTTGGTTTGAAAACAGCATTTCTTATTTTCATTTCAAGGCTAAAGAGAATAAAAACAACAGCATTTGGGCTGTCTGAGTACCTCAGTTGGTTAAGTGCCTGACTCTTGGTTTCAGCTCAAGTCATGATCTCAAGGGTCATGGGGTAGAGCCCCACTCTGAGCTTCTTGCTCACCAGGTAGTCTGCTTGAAGATCCTCTCCCTCTGCCCCTTTCCCCCACTTGCACATGCATGTTGTTTTTCTCTCTCTCTCTTAAATAAATAAATAAATAAATAAATAAATCTTAAAAAACAAGACAAAACAAAAACAAAACCCCAGCTCTTCAATAATAAAGAGCTATAACATAGCTCCTCAAAGCTTTTTTCATGAAGAAGTATTTTCTGGACCTTTCTGGGGGATATACTAAAAAAATAGCAGGCAACTTTTACTTCATAAATCATATCTAACATTCCAGGCTGTCTAAATCTTTGCATAACTTCCTCTGCAGTATACCTAGAAAACTGTGGCATTTCAATTTTCTCTAGTTTAGGCCACTTTTGTGTCCATACATCAGTTAACATCAAACTGTTAGAGCCACTCCTTTCTATCTGAGCTAATAATTTAGCTGAGAATCTTACATCAATAGATTCAGCATAATCAAATATTATACTCTTTCCAACTGAACCCAAGACCTGTAGGACCCATTTCCACATATTTTCTCCCAAATTTCTAGCTATATACATTGGAAAAATAATGAAATTATCTTGGTGTATGTCATAGTACTAATTGTTCATCCTTTCCAATTCATCTTTTGGGACCATGCTGGACTTAGTCTAGTTATATATCAACAAGTTATCTTCTGAAGAGGATCAACAATACCTTACCAACAGACATTATGAGATACTCAGGCAAAGACAGACTAACTTCCTAAAATAGAGAGAAGGTCTACTCTTACTGTGAAATAAGGCTCAGTAGAATTTGAAGGACTGAGGTCACCAGCTCCATGAAAATCTGCCCACATGTCTCACTCTAATTTTCAGAAACTCTTCCCCAATCAATACCCTTTATTCAATATAAGAGATCCTATAAGCACAGGAATTCAAATTGCATTGTAATTCCACTACCTGCAGGAACAGACTTTTCTTTAGTTTTCAGAAATCTCAACCATGTAGCTATAAGAAATGAGAGTTTCTTACAGGGCAGTCCTGGAGTTTTTCTAATCCCTTGAACTTGAGTGAATGATTTATGACCCTAAGCTCATCATTTCATCTCTACAAGTTCTCCACTGTATT
Organism: Mustela nivalis; assembly: GCF_964662115.1. Taxonomy (NCBI): domain Eukaryota; kingdom Metazoa; phylum Chordata; class Mammalia; order Carnivora; family Mustelidae; genus Mustela; species Mustela nivalis. Next base: position 87,785,310 of record NC_139029.1, on the reverse strand, counting down.
TATAAACTAACAACCAACTCAATTTTACTGCTGATTTTCACCAAAGTATTTCACAATAGCAACTACTTGTCTTCCTAGGTATCTGGATACAGGTATCTACATATGATAATTTTAAGTAACCATGTCACCACTGCATGCCAAGACTACTAATACCTGCTTTACAAATAAAAAAAAAAAAGAAGATGTAAGCAAAAGAAGATAGAAACTGAAGTAGTTTGGAAAAAATCATATTTTAGTGTTTTTGTTCCTACTGTTAAGTGGACCGCAGGAGGCAGGGAGGTAGGGAGCCTTCTAAAAAGCAAAATTGAATTCCTAATTTAGCATTATTCATCCCAAAGGACAACTGACTTAGTGAAAACAGAACATTCAGACAGACTCCTGATTAGTTTAGTTTGCTTTATCAGCTAGAGAGATCAACTTCTGAACATTTATTTTTACACCAGAATAAAATGTTAATCTTTCATGTGTTAATTTTTATGTCAGCTTGGTCTAAATGCATCATGAAAATTAGATCTTGTATCCTTTACCATTTAAGGAAAAACAAAAGTATGTGGTCTCAAGTATATCTAACTAGCAGGAGGCTGCTAGGAAAGTCATAAAGTACTTCCTGTTAAGTAAAACTGTGTATCCCTATTGCCTTGAGTCATGTAGTCATTAAACACTTGCTTTTTCAAATACAGCATTTAGAGAGACCATGGATTTTCAAACTTGGGAATGGCCATAAGTTAAAAACAAACAAAAACAAAACAAAACAGTAACAAGACTGACACCAGTCTGGCAAGTCTTCAAAACAGAATGATCTTTTGGCAGCACTGTGAGCTTCACTGTTCTGAAATAAATGGGGGTCTACTGTAAAGATGCGAGAGAAGCATTTCATTACCCCCATGAGTCTTGGATGAGTGACTGGGTTTGTGTGCACAAATTGATGGGTGGAGTACACTGGATATTTCTGTTTATTGTTAAATTTCTAGTGGCATAGTGAAATGCCAGCTACAGAATCTCTGATGTAGCCAGCAGAAAAAGTAAGGATAATTTGGGACACAGAGAAATTCTACTGCCTGTTGTTATTCTCCACTGGCTCAGAACAGAAGAAATCAGTTAGAAGTCACTGAGGGAAATTGAAGTACTAAATTTCATTTGGTTTCCAAGTTGGGAAAAAGTAAAGTGTTAGTCACACAGAGAGGAAGAGCATATAGAATCCAAAGTAGTCACACACAAAAATCTCCTGGAAGTTTACCGAGGCCAATGGAGATAAGGGCCACTAGGCACCATTAAGAGGCTATTTTGTCTAACGGTGGAGGTATATAATTTCCAGTGTTCTAAACTTCAAAATAAACTTAAATTTTAGTCTTATGAAATCAAATTGAACTACTGGATCAAAAAAAAAATCTTTAATATGACATCTCCCAAAGAATATGTACACCAGAAATAACTGAATAAGCAGGTGGTTCCATGCAAGAAACAATATCACATTTTTCGACAGGCAGTTTAAATGTTAAGGTCCCAGATTCTAGAGTCAGCTAATTCTGAGTTGTACTCCTGGCTATATCTCCTATTAGCTACATGACCCAGGCAATTACCTTAACTTCCCTTATCTTCCATTTCCCATAGGAAATACTGGTGGTTAATGGTTATACTGTCCTTTAAGAGTTATTGTCAAGGTTAAATAAGCAAATGCATATAAATCACTTAACGCTGTTCATAGTAAATATACTCTAAATCTTGCCTCTGTTTAGATCTAAACCTTAGTACTTATGTAAGTAGATAGGACTGATTTTCCTGCATTCCTTTTGCTACTAAATCACAAGATTTCTTGGTTAAAATATTTTAGTGAAGTAGAGATTGATGTTATCCTGCATCCTACTAACATTCAGATAAACCTCAGGAGGCACATGTAGAAGCAAACTTTTTAAGAAGTCACTGCCCAGTGACTGCTCCCTCTACCACTACCTTAGAAATCTCACATCTCCTCTCACTCAGAAGACATTCAATGTCCTCTCAGGAAGTATCTGACACTTCAACAAAATCTCTTCAATTTTGACCTTCCCTTTTGAGAAGCGAGTATTTCACACTGTCTGTCCTGGGGTATAAGATGATTTTTTAATTAGCTTTTTGGAATAAATGTTTGCTGTGCCCACAGTGAGTAAGTTTCAAGGAAGGTATTGGCATGATAATACTAGAGACTCCCCTGGTACCTGAGTATTTACTGGATTGAGTAGTGAGGATTCAAACATTTCAGATATCTATATATAATACTATCTGAAAAGAATTTTTTAGTCCAGGACTTTAAATATAACACAAGGGTCTCCTGATGACTATTGACTCCATACTCAGTCATAGAATCATATGCTGGGTATACTATGTATACGTACATGTAACAGAGCTGCACTGCCCAATATGGCAGCCACTAGTTCTATGGGACTGTTGAATACTTCTAAAAGTGGCTAGTCCACTTAAAATGTGCTCTTAGGGTGCTTGGGTGGCTCAGATGGCTCAGCGTCCAGCTATAGGTTTCAGCTCAGGTCATGATCTTGTGGTTGTAGGATCAGTCTCCTCATCAAGCTCTGCCTTCAGCGGAAAGTCTGCGTTGGATTTTTTCTCCTTCCCCTTCCACCCCTCTCCACCCACCCACACACACACTCTCTCTCTCTCTCTAAAATAGACAAAAATCTTTTTTAAAAAAAATGTGCGTGGTGTAAAATACACTTCACATTTTGAAGACGTCTTCCAAAAAACGAATGTAAGGAATCTCAATAATTTTTACTATTTACTGCATATTGAAATAATATTTTCATGAAGTTGGGTTAAAACATGTTGTTAAAGTTAACTTCTTTGTACTTTTTCTGTGATGTGGCTACTTTTAAATTTAATAGTATGTATATAGCCATCACTACATTTCTGTTGGTCAGCGCTGTTCTGAAAAACAAAAAGTGGATCCTAACAACAATTATAATTTCTCCTTCACTTAGGGATTTGAAACAATACTGAAGTGGTACAGCAAAGAAGAGTGTTTTGATGTCTGATTCTTTCTAACCTGAAAAATCTTTTCTTCCGTCTTTTCTAATTTACATTATCTTTAAAAGGTCAGTTTGTTTTCTGAGAAATAGGTAAAAAAGGAGTGTTTTAAATCTTTACTGGCAGAAAAACAAAACAAAATAACTTTATTGGCAGGACAAGCTATTTTCTCCTTGAAGTAGGAGCGAAAAACCCACTTCTCCCATTTAGGAATACTATGATATTTCTGTAAAACAATAGTTCTCCTTGGTAGATGAAACCTAGGAAGCCTTCTATTTACTATTTCTGTCATCATTGTTACATCCTTGCCATTATAGCTTAATACTGTCTTATGAATGGTAATCCACCTTCCCCAGCCACCTCCCCTCCCACAGGAGTTATTTTAGCTGGGCTTTCTCCATTTCCATTTTACCAAGTAGTCCAGTCAGGTCCCCCTGGAAACCCCCCTCTGGATTTCTAGATGTTTACTTTACTTTTGTTTTCAAACAACTAAAAACTTAAAGAAATTTTGTAAGAATAGAACATTTCAATTAAATATTTTTCTGGAACCTAAATACATACATACATACATACATATATATTTTTCTAGAACCATTTGCAGATAAGTTGCCAACAAAATGTCCCATCACTCCTGAATATTTACTATTATTTTCTTTACGTCGGGTAATTGCCTTATTAAACTGCAGCACAAGTATCAAAAATCAGTGAATTTTCATTACACATGAAATAGGCTTTATTTTCTAAAGATGACTAAAACCCAATCTCTCTCCCATCTCACATGTTTGTTTTTTAAAGTGAGTCTCACATTCCTCCCATCAAATTTGTGGTTTTAGCCAAACCAAAAAAAAAAAAAAAAAAAGAAGGAAGTAGGAAAGTCTTTATTTCCTGTCCTTGCATCTAAGTAGGCTCTGTACCTTCTAGGGCTAAATCAGAAATGCTGATAGAACTTCTGTCTGCTTCTCCTGAGATACTCACTATTGGAACCCAGGCACCATATTGTGAGGAAACACACACATCAACATGGAGGTCTGGGTTCTGAGCCAAAAGCCGGAATCAACCAGCAGACATGAGAATATATAAGCCTTCAGATGATTCCTGCTCCAGCCAGCAAGTGTTTTCAGTTGGATACCTCTGATATCATGGAGCACAAAGAAATCATCTCCACTGAGCCCTTTCTAAATTCCTAACCCACAGAATCTGCAAGCATGATAAAATTATTTAATGCCCAAACTTTGGGAGTGATTTTATATGCAGTAGACAACTAGAATAACACATCACCATCACCCAGTCCTCAAACCCCATTCAAGTTTTGCCAATCGTCATCCTAAATCAATCTCTTCTAAAAAAAAATTCAGTTTAGAAATACTGTTATATTCATTTATCAACCTCCTTTGATGGAACAATTTTTCAGGTTCTCTTTTCGTGATCTTAATGCTTTTAAAGCACTTGGGTGGCTAAGTTGGTTCAGTGTCCCGCTGAGCTTCAGCTTAGGCTATGATCTCAGAGTGCTCAGAGTTAGGGAGGCTCTGAGCTCAGATCAGAATCTGCTTGTCTCTCTCCCTCTGCTCCCACCCCTGAGCCCCACCCCCGACTTTTTCTTTTTCTCTCCCCCTCTAATAAATAAATAAATAAATAATACCTTTAAAAAAAAAAAAAAAGATCACAGGCCGACTATTTTAAGGAATGCCCTTACATTTACCATTTGTCTAAAATTTCCTTTTGATAAGATTCAGATTTTGTATCTTTGTCAGGATTATCGCAGGAGTGATGCTATGTTTTTCTAATTCATTCTTATCAGTTAGTACATAAATTCTACGTGCCCCAATACTGGTAATATTTACTTAGATGCTCAATTAAGGTGGTATCAGTACTGCTTCTCCACTTTTTTTTTTTCTTTTGTCATTGTATTTTATTGGAGGATAGTTTAAGAGTATATGAATACCCTGTTTCTTATCAGGTATGTATTTATCATTTAGTTTTCACATAAGTGTGGATCCTGGATTCTTACTTTGTGCTATGGTATGATCTGTTATTTATTTTGATGTCCAAATTGTCCTAGATTTGATCAGTGTGATCCCCTTAAGTGGGTGCTATGCCCTTTTGATGTCTATCATTGTTTATACAGTATTCTTTATTTCTGAAAAATAAAACTATTTTCTACTTTCTGACACAATAAGATATTTAGGCTCACCTTGTACTTCCCTGCCCTAGCTTTAGAATCAGCCATTTCTCCAAGGAGTCCAAAGTCACTTTTAGTGGAGAACAGTGTTTAAAACACCATGTCTGGTCAGTAAGTATGTTTGTGTTTTATGCTAACCCACATGCATAGTATCTTTCCTGGCTTTGGCAATTCTAGCACCTTCCTACTGGACCCTAATGCATCTATCCAAGGCTAAAACAATAGGTATACATGATGGCATGTTTACTCTTTATCCAGTAGTAAATAAACAAATGGTCCTTAGGTAAGTGAGCATTTCCAATATTTTCTCCCAACTCTGTTAATCTAAAGGAATAACAGTGTTTGTTCACTTAGTTTATAGACACTATAATTCTGTCCATACCAAACACGCACACACACACACAAATTCTATACCCTAGATATCTTCACTGGCAAACTAAAGAAGAATGTTTGGTTAAACACATTTTGAGAATTGAAAACCCAAGAGAATTGTGCAAATCTGTTTTATGTGATAACTGACTATATGAAATCGGAGCAGTATAGAATGGCATGGAATTTTATTTAGGTACTTCCCAGTGCCAAACAAGAGAGGGTTAGGTTTATCCAATGGAATGTTAATTTTCATAAACATGCAAGTTCACAACTAAGCCATGTTTTCTATTACAGTTCATTCAGGATAGGGTTATGAATACAGATAAAATGGTGAAGATTAGATAAACAGTCAAAGATATATTGAATAAAATTTGGTATCGAAATAGTTTCAAAAAAATAGTTTCAGGTACTGGAGACACAAAGATTAAGACATATCCTCTATTTTCAAAGAGTTTATTGTCTACTGGGAAAGGTAACCATATAAATAGTTATAGTAACAGTGTGATAATGGTGACAACGGTGATGAGCACATGGTAAGGGGATGCACAGAAGAGCCTTTCCTTACCAATCAGCAAGAGAGGCATTTGGTAAGAAAGGACTCCTGTCATCTTGCTCCTTGCACCAGGCCAACCAAGGTAAGAAAACACTTACAGAACACACTCTTGTAAGCAGCTTTATATATATATTCTGTTTGTTTGTTTTTTTTTTTTTTTTTTTTTTTTTTTTTTTTTTAACCTAAGGGAACTGATGTCAACATCGCTAAACTGGGAACCAGCAATGTTTTCAGGAGTAGACAAGTTCACAGCAAAGAGAAAAAATGTCAATGTCTGAGCTAGTCTCCAAGGAGATACTGTTTTCCAATATTTTTTTAAAAAGAGAAATTTGGGGGCACCTGGCTGGCTCAGTGGGTTAAGCCTCTGCCTTAGGCTCAGGTCATAATCTCAGGATCCTGGAATCAAGCCCTGCATTGGGCTCTCTGCTCAGCAGGGAGCCTTTCTCCCCCACCCCCTGACTGCCTCTCTGTCTACTTGTTATCTCTCTCTCTCTCTTTCTCTGTCAAATAAATAAATAAAATCTTTTTTAAAGATTTGATTCCCTTCAAATTAGAACTCTGAATTTTAAAAATAAATAAATAGCCAAAAATGAAATGATTTTCTTATTCTGAAACAGAGGCTATACTGTAATACTTACTCTTATCTTCTGCTAACATGACACATCTTCAGAACATATCATTTAAAGTTAATTTACTTACATATCTACACTTGCAGAATTTGTAACATATTGTGTTAAAAAAAAAAGTAAGTTAAATTTATCCTGCTGACTTTCTATGTTTATGAGATAAGGTGGAGCATTATAATTAACTAGTTCCCCAATTTTCCACTTAAAAAAAACTGTTTCTTTAAACCACTTATGGATTACTTAAAGTCTCAATTTTAAGTTTGTCCTTCTTTAAAAAGTGTTTACTATATTGAGACTGATTATGGTTTCATGCATTCTAGGATAGCAGGAAGCTGTAACATCTTCCACATTGTGTTAAGTCACAAATTTATTCAAGGTTGCAGATAACTTGTTTTAAATAGTTGTTTCATTTCATTTATTCTGAGTCCCGGGGCAAACATCATGGGATAAATATTCTGTAAATATTTACATTTCTTCACAATAATAGGAATCATAAGTCTAAATCCCTATGTATTGCTCTAAATATTTACCCTTCTATGTTAGTAAATGCACTCAAGGACAAAAGCAATCATTCTCAGTGTTCACAAATAAGGGCTGCTTAATCTAGAAAAGTAGGTCCTTCCTGTATCTAATAGGAAAATGCAGAATAAGAAACTAAAGGTCCCATCAAGTATTTTCCCATGTACATATATGTATGTTTGTAATTAATTATATACTCAATTATATGTTAATATAATTAATTTAGTATATGTATATATACATATATATACATATATGTGTGTATGTGTATGTAGGTGTATTAATTTGTACTTTAAAATCACAAGGACTTGAGGAGATCAAAATACAGTTTTATTCCTGCCTCTTGTAAAAGATATGGTAAATAGGAATCAGAAAAAGTATATGCAGTCCTTAAAAATGAGAATAGAGAGACTTAAGTCACCCTCAGAAAGTGTCTCTCCCTCCAAGTAATGTCCTGGCAGCTAAGCAAAAAATTCCTTTTCTCTTTTTAATCAGATAAGTGATTAACACTGAAATCACAAAGTCTCTCTCGGATTATATTTACCTTTACAGTTCTTTTGTTATTCCCAGTATACTTGACCTACTCCTTTAATAAGAAGGTTTTCCATTAAGCCACTTTTTTTATTTTTCCCTCCAATCCATTAAGCTCTATTAATTTTCACTTCCATTCCTGTGTAAACTTTATGGACCACCACTTAAAATATTCATTCATGTTAATTTTCCCAAATTTTTATTAATCAGTGTGAGACTAAACATAAACATATCTGGCAGAAAAAGAAAATACAGTGTTGAAAACTCTGTACCTTGAAATATATTTATAACAATTAAAAGTAGACACAACTCTGGTGCAAGACTATATCCGAATAATAGGGAAGAATGTGTGAAACTGAATATCAAAGACACATAATTTCCAGCAAATGACAGAAAATACGAGAAGAAATCTTTGAATCAGGCTATGATAAAGACTATGTGTATTTGTGTGTGTGCACGCGCATGTGTGTGGGACATCTGGCTTAAGTTTTCAACAAATGTTTATAAAGAAGAATCTGATATTTTAATCACATCATCTCATATAGTTAAAGCTGAACATTGTTTCTGCTCTTGTGTGTGTATGCTTGTGTGGGTATGTATGTGTGAATGTGTCTGTGTATGCATATTTATTTTTTCTGAATATGTACTACACAATATACAAATATGCAGTACAATACCTTGAATTATTTTCCAGTATCATCAAGTAGTATTTTTACTCTGGTGAACTCTTTGACTCTTTGCACACAAGGTTTTGAGCCCAGGGTTCATGGAACAACTTAGCAGCATTTCTTAAAGTCTATCACTTGCCTCAAGAGCACACCTGTTTGAATGATCCACCCATTATTTTCATATGATGCTTTGATATTATTTTATTATACAGCTGAACTTACTATGTTGCAGAGTCATTCGGCAGAATATTTGCTCTTCAATTCCTTGGGCAGTTACATATTCCAAATGGTGAATGTGACATTTTTGCCTTAGCTGGCCTGAAGACCAGTTATAAATTGACAAAAATATTTAATCTTAATCATAAGGATTAAAACTACCTGTTTTATGTACTTTTATTTGCATTGGTCTTTTAAGGGATTAGACTATTTCTTTCCATATTTTTATTCCTAGCAATAGGAATAGAATTCCTATTCTTGTGTTATGAAGCATAACACACAAAAAATATATTAGGTTCCTAAAACATGATTGCTGAATTGAACTTCACTGAGAACTAAGTTGTTGGTTCACTTTTCTCCATTTATCATTTTAAAATCAATACTATATTGATGTGAAATTGAATAAAATAAAACAATATACAGTGTAGATATTACCATAGTAAATAATTAATTTTTCATTGATTTTTTCCTACCATTATTATAATAAAGCCACAAATTTCTATTGAGTATCTATCTATCTACTTTCTGGCAAGTCCTATTTTGCATGCTGGGATATAGTGTCAACAAAATCCTGGATCTGTGCCCAAGGAGCTCATAAGTCTTACGAGGGGGTAGAGTTTGAGGGTGATTTTAACTTAATGTTTTGGATTCTAAAATGGAGGTAAGTACAAAAGCATACAAAATATAGTCCAATTCATTTCTGGAAAGAGGAATAAAGACTGGTTTCAAAAAATAAAAAAAAAAAAGAAAAAAAAGAAGATATACCTAAAGAAACATGTGCTATTTCTGTGCTCACAGTCTAACAAAATAGCCTGCAATAAAGAAACGTTTAATTAGTTGTTGAATCTAAACTAAGTTTTTAGAATACATATTTCCACTATTATTTTCCTCCATGTTCTTCTTGATTGAAAAACAAAAACAAATACAAAAATCACCTTCCCCTACACTTAAATAAACCAGGAACCATTTAAATTCAAAACAGCATGTTCTGCCCATAAACTATGAATGTCTTATTTTAAATGTGTAAAATGATTTGTGAAGTAGGTTGGAATTTGAGTGTTTTTTAAAGGACATCTTAAAATAGTATTAGAATGAAGTTAGTCTGAAAATGCCATCATGTAGAAATTGCTTAACAAAATGTAAGCATGATGTCATTCATTATTTTGTTAATCTCATAGTTATGGGCATCAATATAAGCAAAACTGAGAAATAATCCTGCCCTCTAGTGGTGCTTAATAAATGTTAAAATATACTGAAAACACCATTTTGTGGCTACAGCCATTCCACATTTACATATATTTGAGGAGAAACACTAAAGTCTTACCTTTGTTTTAACAAATAGACATATTTAAACTAACAGTTTTGAATGTTGTTTGGGACATTTCATTTCCTTAGAAATTTAGTAAAACAAATTTTATTTTACTTGTCACCCTGTCTCTGCTGGTGAATGGTATTACCAATATTGTATTAGATTATTTGATGGAGTCTCTTTCCATTTGAATTTTGATGAAAAATTCACCATCTGGGGAAAATTCATAAGCCATCTTCATGTTGTTTATCTCTGCTTAAAGGTTGGAAAACCCACATTTCTCTTTGCTGAAACAGGACTCTGAAGGATCTGTATAAAGAATGCAAATATCACAATTAATAATTTTTATTTTTTCTTTGCATTCTCTATATTCTTGATTATATGTTAGATGACTTCTAAAATACATTTATTCCCACAGGCTTCTGCTGCAAGAAAAGCTGTATTTTTTCCAGGTAAACATAGCATAATTGTATACACAGAAATTATATCATAAAAGAGAAGACATATGTGTACTGAAATAAAAAGACAGAAATCCTTAAATTTGGACAACCTGCGTTTTTTTAAATCTGCACTGATTTGTCTTATGACTATCATAAAAAATCAAAGCTAACCTCTAGTTATAGAGCCACAACTTTAAAAACTATATTAGGTGTTTTAGAAATAACTACTTAAACTCTATTTACAATGAATAAATGTTCAAAAGGGATCTATTCACTTAATCAGGCTGTACAGTTGTTTGGTTGGTTGGTTCACTGAAAGAACTCCATGGCAAAATGTTTTTTACTTATTGTTCAACACTACTACTAACTTACCACCATACCTACAAATATGACTTTCTATGATTCAGAATCTTGTCATGCCTGCTCCCTAATTGAGAATCTCTAAATATGCTACTTTACAGAGTTAAAACTAGGGATTTTTGAGATGGAAAGATTATCCAGGATTATCTGGGTGAGCCCAATATAATCACAGGGTTCCTTATTAGAGAAAAGCAGAAGAGTCAGAGTCCAAGAAGCAGATGTGATGACCAATCAAAGAAAGAGATTTGAAGATACTATACCTTGAAGATGCGGCCACAAGTCAAGGAATGCAGCGGTCTCTATAAATTGGAAAATGAAGGAAACATTCTCCCCTGGGGTCTCCAGAAGGTTCATAATCCTGAAACCTATTGTATACCTTTGACCTCAACAACTATAATAAATCTGTGTTGTTGTAAGCAACTAATTTAGCAGTATTTGTTATAGCAACAATAAGAAACAATACAAAACAATAATAACAATACAGTACAATAAGAAATAATACAACCCAACTATTATTCTAAATTCTATGAAGTCTGGGATTAGTTCTTCTCTTTTACTTATTCCATTAGTTAGAAGTATGGTGGCTGAAATCACAATTTCAAAATCTTCTGAGGACTTATTAACAATGTACATGAAAGCATTCTAATCTAGGAAGGTTTATCATAGATACCATGGGAGGGGCTCAGAAATCTGTGCTTTCAGAAGCCCTATAGGTAATAAACGCAAGGTCTGTGAACTACTGACTTATATAAAAGCATATCTTTCACCTAGTACAGGGAGGAACACAGACTGGAGAAATGAACATGTACTTTGACAAATAGAATTGAATTTTAAAACTGATAATCAACACCTTTACACTCACTCCACAATATGATTGATAGATTTATACAATTTAAGTGTCTCAAAGACTTTTTCAGTGAAGAAATAGGGAACATAACACCTCCCCACAACCATGTACTTCTCCATTCAAACAGGATATCGGGTAAGAATGAGGTTAGGTTGGGAGGAATTGGCAGAGATGTCTAAATACTTACTAATCTGCCAAAAACAGACTTGAAATGAGCAGAATAGGTAATTTCTTTCCTTAGTAATAGATGTCTTTAGTTTGTCAAGTCAATAAATTAATGTTCTAAAGAATAATATAAATTGTGTTTTGGGCTCTTTTTCTTAATTACATGGATATATATGAAAATATTCTCTGTAAAACATTCAACCAAAATAAATAGAGCAAACTAATAATGACTCTTGTTACTCATCACTTTCCCAGAATCCTCACTCTGGCTGTCATCATCCTTAACAGTTTTACAGTTTTGAGTTCATACTGACGGTTATGAATTTACACGAAAGCTCACTCATACATCTTCCAATGACTCTCCCACCCAAATGAACACACTCAAATTTGTCAGTCTACTATCTCTACATATGTAACATAGACATTATATATGAAAAAAAAACAGAATATGTGTATGTGTATATGTGCATATTACTTGCACCCACACACAAATAAGATATATACATCTTTGTCTTGGAGTTCTTTCTATTTTGGATGACTTATGTGTATTTTATTTGATAGGCTATATACTATTAAAAAGAGTGGGCAATCTAAAATTGGTTTTATCAAGCTCCTAATGATGCACATTTACATTTTCCAAGTTTTCATAGCTTTGTTAACACATACACACATATTTACATATACATATACACATATACATTGTACCTATGGAGTGTAACGTGTTAGTGAATTGCTGTGATTAGAATTATGTCATCAAGTCCTAACATATAATGCCTGTTTAACAAATGTCTTAAATAAATGAAGGGCTGTATGCTCCAACAGTAGCAGAGTAAGGTAGTGTCACCACACTCTTACCAGAATTAATATTAGCGTCCGTTAATTTGGCAGATGCGTCATTAACCTAATATTTGGTTTAAATGGATTACTGGTGAGGTTGAGTAAGTTTCCTTATGTTTTTGTGTAAATATATTCTTTGTGTCAAATTGTTCATATGTTTAGCCTTTATATTTATCGAGAGTTTATTTTAGTTTTCAGTTAGATTTATTATTACATGTAATAAACAAATTAGCCACTTAACGTTTTGAGCAATACACAGTCCCTTCAGAAAGTATAAACTGTCTCCTGTTGGAACTGTTCTCAGTAATTGCTGTTACTTTCTACGTGGCACAATGACTTGGAAGATACTTCACATGACTGAGTTTAAGAAAAGAAATACCTAAGATTAGGTAGATATTCAAGCCTCTTTTCTTCACGCGTTCCAAAATGAGGACAAATAATTTATTCTTTTTTATTTTGGGAATCAGTCAAAAGTCCAATGAAATAAATATAAGCTGGAAATGTTTCTACTAGGATATTTTAATCTGTAAGGGAATTGAAAGCATTACTTTTCAGTCAGATAAAGACATCTTCAGAAAGATTAAATGAAAGTGAGGGAAAAATGAATTTTAATTACTTGGATTCTGCTACACAAAGAGAGAAGAAGTTTCAGTTGGGGAAGTCAGCCAATATTTTAAAGGATATAGGAAAGTAATGCAATCCACACTGTCATAGATAACGATTTAAAACTGCGAAGCCTCTAAATATGAAACCAAACTAGATGCTAATTGGAAGATGGGCTAATTCAGGAAGGTCTTTTGGCACCATTAGGAGCCATTATTTCTTATTTCTTCAGATCCGATTCCATTAGTAAAGTGTAATTCACATTGTGTTAACACATTCAAAAAAGCAGGAACTACTGAGGAGAGTGAAGAGTAAATACAAACCATCTGGGTCATAGTTATATTTTCTATATAATTATGTCTACAGTGGTAGTCACTAAGAAATCATACAGATCCTCCTTGACTTACAAGGGGGTTAGGTCCCAATAAATGCGTCATAAGTGGGAAATACCAGAAGTTAAAAGCACATTTATATAACTAACATACTGAACATTATAGCTTAAGCCTAACCTGCTTTAAATGTGTTCAGAACACTCACATTAGCCTACAGTTGGGCAAAACCATCCAATATAAAGCCTATTTTAGAATAAAGTGTTGAAGAGCTCCCATAATTTAATGAATACTATATTGACAGTGAGAAACAGAGTGGTTGTGTGGGTATGGAATGGTTGTAAGTGTATCAGTTGTTTATCCTCGTGATTGCCTGGCTGACTGGAAGCTACAGCTGCTGCTGCCCAGCATCATGAGAGATAATTGTACTGCATATAGCTAGCCTGGGAAAAGATCAATATTCAAAATTCAAAGTACGGTTTCTACTGCATGCTTACCACTTTCTCATCACTGCAAAGTCATAAAATTGTAAGTCAAACCATCACAAGTTGGGAACCATCTGTATTTATCTTAATTGTATCTTCAAAATCTCTCCTATTTCCAAACAGGAGAGGGAGGACAAAACCCACGCAAATTAGTGTCTTCCATTTTTCAGTATCTTTGCATATATATGTTTAAAACCTGTTAACTACTGTGATGTGTCGGTGTACTAAGTAAGTGATACTTAGAGCATTAAAATTCCACTTAAATGGCAAGGCAGCACCAGTTTCTATAAGAAAAGGCAGGAAAAAGAAGAAGAGAGACTGTATTCAATTCAGGAGTGAAGGAGGAAGGCGTAAATAAGATAAAATTGGACATTTAGGAATAACACAGGTATAAAAGATGCTCTGGCTAATCAGTGTAGTGTGGTTCCATCACTGACTAAGCTCTGTTTTTGCTGACATGTTGAGTGGCCAGTGCCAATTTTTGTCCCTTGTAGTTTTCAATTCATTTATTCAGTAATTCTTACGTGAGTCAATAATTGTGTTCTCTCTCTATATATATAAAAATATATATAAACACATATATATAAACACACATACGTATATATAAACACATATAAATATATGTATGTATGTATATATATATGTGTGTGTGTGTTTGTGTATATGTGTGTGTGTGTGTGTGTGTGTGTGTGTGTGTGTTTTATATGGTCGGGTGGTAGGTGAAGAAAAGACCAGATAGCCATTCACATTCAGATGATTTTGACCTAAGCATTTTACGTAATCCTTCAAATCTTCTTTTTACTCTTGTGTGAAATGAAGAAAATTATATATTCCATACAGGATTTTCAGAGGATTTAGTGAAATATGTAAAACATTTACCATAGTCATAAGCATATAATAATAAAAAACAATTGATTTCAGATGATGATGAAGATGACGATACTCTACTATGCTGTACTGTAAGTAACTTTCTTATAGTCTATAATTTGTCTATCCATTCTAATAGCATCCATGGAAACTGGAAATTTAAGATATTGATAAAATCCAATTTATCAGTTTGCTCTTCTATGGATCATGCTTCTGATGTATATTCTAAATATTCTTTGCCTAAGCCAAAGTCACAGATCTTTTCTCCATGTTTTTTCCTACAAGTTGTACAATTCTAGGTAATTATGTTAGATTAATGGATGTTTCTAAATTATTATTTATGGTGCGCAGATTATATTGAAGTTCATTTTTTAACATACGAATATCCAATTATTCCACTCTCATTTGTTGAAAATACATTTTATCACTGGATTGCCTTTATACTTTGTTGAGAATTAGCCATCCATACATGGCCAGGGCTATTTATGTATGTTTTATTCAATTTTTCCTTTTTATGCCAGTAATACTGTCTTGGTTAAGGTAACTTAAAATAAATTTTGAAATCAGTTAGTGTTAGTTCTTCATCTTAAAAGTAGATTTGGGTATTCTAGGTTCATTTCATTGACCTATGTATTTTAGAATCCATTTGTCAATTTCCAAAAAAAGTTCTAAAATTAGAATAATTTTTAAAGAGCAATTTTAGGTTCATAGTAAAACTGAGAGGAAGGTACAGAAATTTCCTGTTTACCTTCATCCGTACACATGCACAGCATTATCAGCATGTCCCATCAGAGTAATACATTTGTTATAATTGATGGACTTTAATTGACATATTATCACCCAAAGTCCGTAGTTTATATTTAGGGTTCACTCTGGGTGTTACGTAGTCTGTGGGTTTTGGTCTGTGGGTTTTGACAAATGTATAGTGGCTTGTATGTAACACTGTACATCATATAGAATAGTTTCACTACCTTAAAAATCCTTTGTGCTTTACCCATTTAGCCCTCCCTTCCCTCTATCCCCTGGCAACCACTGATCTTTTACCTGTCTCCATAGTTTTGTCTTTTCTAGAATGTCATACAGTTGGACGCACCCATATGTAGCCTTTTTAGATTGGCTTCTTTCATTAAATAATATGCTTTTAAGTTTTCTCATCTTTCATGGCTTAATACTTTTTTTTTTTTTAGTCATACATATTCCAGGATAGTATACATATCCATTCACCTACAGAAGGGTATCTTGGTTGCCTCTAAATTCTGATAATTACAAATAAAGCTGGTATAAACATCTTTGTGTAAGTTTTTGTGTGAATTTAAGTTTTTAACTCATTAGAGTAAATACTGAAGTGTAATTTCTGGATCACATGGTAAGAGCATATTAAGGTTTTTTTGTTTTTGTTTTTCTTAAGAAGGCAGAGAAAGACACAGTGAGAGAGGGAATGACCACAAGCAGGGGGAGTGGAAGAGGGAGAAGCAGGCTTCCTGCTGAGCGGGGAGCCTGATGCAGGGTGCTTAATGATCTGAGCCACCCAGGTGCCCCCATATTAAGTTTTGGGGTGTTTTTTATTTTATTTCTTTTCAGTGTTCTAGAATTCATTGTTTATGCACTACACCCAGTATTCCATGCAATATGTGCCCTCCATAATACCCACCACCAGGCCCACCCAACCTCCCGCCATCCCTCCAAAACCCTCAGTTTGTTTCTCAGAATCCACGGTCTCTCATGGTTTGTCTCCTCCATATTAAGTTTTGTTAAGAAACTGCCAGTCTCCCTTCTGAAGTGATTGTAGCAGTTTGCATTCCCACCAGCAATGGAGGGGCATTCCTGTTGCTCCACAACCCCAGTCTTAGCATTTTGGCCATTCTATAATAAGTATGTAGTGTAGCTCCTTGTAATTTTTTATCATGATGACTTTATGATGTGGAACCTCTTTTTACATGCTTATTTTCCAACTGTATATCTTCTTTGACAAGATGTCTGTTAAGGTCTTTGGCCTAATTATTAATCAGTTTTGTTCTATTTTTTTAATTACTCAGAGTCTTTTTTTAAGTTTTTATTCAGGAGAAGGAAAGGAAAAGTGAGTTTGAGGAAACTGGACGGGGAGATGAATAATGAGAGACTGTGGACTCTGAGAAACAAACTGAGGGGTTTGGAGAGGGGGAAGAGGGAGGGGTGAGCCTGGTGGTGGGTATTATGGAGGGCATGTATTGTATGGAGCACTGGGTGCGGTGCATAAACAATGAATCTTTGAACACTGAAAAAATAAAATTAAAAAAAAAACTTTTTATTTAAATTCCAGTTAGTTAACATACAATGTTGTATTGGTTTCAGTTGTACAATACAGAGATTCAACAATTCCTTATATCACCCAGTGCTCATTGCAAATGTACTCCTTAATCCTCAATCCTATCTAGCCCATCCCCCTACCCACCTTCCTTCTGGGAGTTCTCCATAGTTAAGAGTCTCTTTCTTGATTGTCTCTCTCTCTCTCTTTTTTTCCCCTTTGCTTATTTGTTTCATTTCTTAAACTCTACATGTAAATGAAATCATATGGTATCTGCCCTTCTCTGACTGGCTGATTTTACTTAGCATTATACTCTCTAGCTCCAACCATGGCATTGCAAATTGCAAGATTTCACTCTTTTTTATGGTTGAATAATATGCCTTTATTTATATATGTGCATATATAGATACTTATAGACACACACACACACACCCCTCTTCTTTATCCATTCATCTGTGGATGGACACATAGGCTACTTTTGTATCTTGACTATTGTAAATAACGCTACTATAAACCTAGGGTGCATGTAACCCTCTGAATTAGTGTTTTTGTATTCCTTGGGTAAATACCCAGTAGCGTGACTGCTGGATCATAAAACAGTTCTATTTTTAATTTTTTGAGGAACTTCCATACTGTTTTCTACAGTGGCGGCACCTGTTTGCATTCCACCAACAGTGCAAGAGGGTTCCTTTTTCTCTACATCTTCCCAACACCTGTTGTTTCTTGTGTGGTTGAGGTTTTTTTTTTTTTTTTTTAACTTATTTGATAGACAGAGATCACAAGTAGGCAGAGAGGCAGGCAGAGAGAGAGGAGGAAGCAGGCTCCCCACCAAGCTGAGAGCCTGATGCGGGACTCGATCCCAGGACCCCGAGATCATGACCTGAGCCAAAGGCAGAGGCTTAACCCACTGAGCCACCCAGGCGCCCCTCTTGTGTGGTTGATTTTAGAGCCATTCTGACAGGTGTGAGGTGATACCGCATTTTTAAAAAAAATTTCCCTGCGCATTTTGGTTAATAGTCCCTTATCAGATGTGTCTTGCAAATATTTTCTCCCAGTTTGTGACTTGTCTTCTAATTCACTTGACAATGTCTTTCATATAGAACAATTTTTTTAATGTTACTAAAGTCCAGATTATCAATTTTTTCTTTCATGCCTTTGGTGTTTTGGCTAAAAAGTTACCACCAAGCCCAAGCTCATCTAGGTTTTCCTATGTTATCTTATAGGAGTTTTATAATTTTGCATTTTACATTTATGTCTATGAACTATTTTGAATAAGTTTTTTCAAGTGTGTAAGGTCTGTCTACATTCATACTTTTGCATATGAATGTCCAGTTGTTCCAGCACCATTTGTTGAAAAAGCTTTGATTCATTGTATCACCCTTGTGCCTTTGTTATAGATCACTGGACTATATTTTCCCATTATCTATTACTTTGTATTTTATTCTATTGATCTATGTGTTTATTCTTTTACATTGGCTTAATTACTATAGCTTTACAATAAGTCTTAGGGCTTCTGCTAGGATTTTTATTAGAATTGACATGTATCTGTTGATTGATTTGGAGAGAAGTGACATCTTGACAATATTGAGTCTTTGGACATTTGAACTCCTTATAGTCCTATCCATTGAGATCTTTTAAAAATATTCAATGAAACAAGATGGGATTGGGAGGGAGACAAACCATAAGTGACTCTTAATCTCACAAAACAAACTGAGGGTTGCTGGGGGGAGGGGGTTTGGGAGAAGGGGGTGGGATTATGGACATTGGGGAGGGTATGTGCTTTGGTGAGTGCTGTGAAGTGTGTAAACCTGGTGATTCACAGACCTGTACCCCTGGGGATAAAAATATATGTTTATAAAAAATAAAAATTTAAAAAAAATATTCATTCAGTGATATTTTGTGTTTTTCAGTACATAGGTCTTACACAGCTTTTGTTGGATTTACAAATAAGAAATATGTTGAGATAAAGATGAGAAACATGCAAGACCTATACATTAAAAACATCAAAACATTGCTCAGAGAATTTAAGAAGATCTAAATAAATGGTGACATTTTTCCATATTCCTGGTTCAAAGGACTCAATAAGATTTCTTTTTTTTCCTATTCTAAATTATTTTTTATTTTAGCTTCTGATCACTTAATGCTTGTAAATGGACATACACTTTTGTATACTTATCTTATATCTTTATTATTTTAGAAGCTTTTTGTAGTTCCCATCAGATTTTGTACTTAGACAATAAGGAAAAAGATGAATTCTAAAACCAAGCAGCTCTGTCATGGATTTGGTGTTATTAATGTAAGATCAGATTCTTTTGGAATTAGAAAAAATATATGATGAGCAGTAGAAGTATTCAGATTTACTACTTTTTTCTGGAACAAGATGCCTTTACTATTAGAAGAATGATATACTAATAGGTCTAGAGAGTCCAGTTAAATAATTATTAACAAAAAATACTTAAATGAGCACTATTTTAGAAAATAAATGAGTATGTAAAGCTCTCAAGGGGACTCTTATAATGGCAGTTCTCCAACCATTCTAATATTGATCTTGAGATGATTTCTCTAGGGAGGAATGACATGTTTGTGCATATGCATTTGTGTGTGTGTGTGTCTATGTTTAAATTTGCAGGTTTTCTTTTTCAATCTTTTAGTAATAATAATATTATATTAAATGAATTAAGTGCCTAGAGAAGATGCTGCTCAAAAATTAGCTGTTATTATAATATTAGCATTGTAGAGAGTAACATAGTTTATGAAGAGCTATCATATATATATATCACTTCTTATTATCACAAAATCAAAGTAATTGCTTATTCCCTCGTGTAAAATAGCAAACTGTGCTTAAGTTACCTGTCTAATATTACATATCATTGGGAGCATATCCAGTATTCAAACTCAGATATGTTTAAGGAATTTTTTAAAATCGTGCTGTCAATAGTAATTGCCTTAAAACAAGTAAGAAACAAATCAAAAGTGAATATGAATAGTATTTTCATTTAAGCGCACCATTCTAATAACACACAGACTTTCCTAAACTAATATTTTATTTGGTATCTAACACCCCAAAGACAGACTTCAAAGAAAAGTGTTTGTCTTACTGGCAAAGATTTTGTAATAGCAAGGTTTGTTCCAGTATTTTATTTGAAGTAAGTAGTTATGGCCAGCTAAGATGGCCCACGATTTCACAACACAAACAGAATGTTTTCACTGGCTATCTGCCATCGATGCCCTACTTGACTGCATTTTGCACTATGGCACTCCAAGTGTTAAATATTACTGGCAAAATGTGTCAATTTTTTCCTTCTTTAGACTACTATAGAATACAGGAACTGGCATTCATCTGAATATCCTGTCTCCAGGTAAATCCTCATCAAGTAAGAAATTTCATTAGTACATTCACACTCAATAGCTAGTTTGATGTTATTAGTCTCGTGGCCATAGATTTAGTACCTGTTGTGGTTGAAGTCCGTACTAGTCTAGATATCCATTGTAGGTGTTTTTAACCTCTTTTCATGTTGGACTGCTGAGCTTCTGCTTCAGTGGCATATTCACCTAATTTGATATTTATGTCGGAAATTAAATCTACAAAGTTAAAGAGACTTCTCAAGAGACAATTGTATGACTTGAGCATTTGGGTATAATTAGGCATAAGCACCATGAAAGCAAAGTCTTTGTCTTGTTTAAAGCTATTATGTAGTACCTAAATCAGTGCTTTTTATACAGCAGGTACTGAATTAATACCTTTTAATGAGTGAACTAAGGGCAGCATTTACTGAGATAATGACAACGAGGGGTTGGGGGTTTCTGTAGAATATCACAAGCTGAGGTTTGGATACATTAATTTGAAATGTTTCTGAATCTTCAGAGTGGAGATATGAATTAATCAGAGTTGAGATATAGAAGAGGGAGCAGTCTAGATAGAAGATAAATATTTAGAATCTCCTGCATCTAGATGGAACATAGAACCATGAATAAAAATGAGAAGTCCATGCTCTCTCTGAATAAAAGAAGAGGACCTATAACATCGCCTGAGAGACTCTACCACCTAGAAAGAGTCTGAAGGAGAAAAGTCTAAAGGACAATATTATCAAGGAGCTATTGCCTACACATTTCTTCAACATGCTAGGGCCATCTACTTCAGAATAAAAAAGACCATGTAAGCCATTAAGAGAACTTCAGAGTGACGGGATAACAGAAAACAACAAAAAGAATGAGCTTTCTTTTCTAACTTGTGAGTAACTGTGTTTCCTGAGCAACATATTAATGATGTCTGAACACATATGAGCAGGATTTAGAGTTTTAATCAAATACAATTTACAACAAAATTATCTAGCATATTTAATAATATGACTAATCCTTATTGTGCTTCATGTAATTAGGCACAATGTTAAGCAGCTTGCATAAATGAATGTGATTAGCATAATGTTTATATAGCTAAACTCAATTGTTTTTTATTGTCAAGTGAAAAATAGGGAGGTAAAAATGTGGTAAGAAGGATGTTTTCTTGAGGTCCCTTCAGAACTCTTTGATAAATAACTGGTAATAGCCTTCTTTGCAAAGTAAAGAAACTCCTCAATCAGAATCCTTGGTAATTGCTTTACCAAAAAGCCAGTAAAAATTAGACTCTGAGTTTCATTTACTGTCTTGATTTAAAAATCTGTCATCTCACTGACAATTAAAGGTGCATCAAAGATGAGAAGGATAGTTTAATAGAACTTAAACAAATTAACATCTAGTAAGAGAAAGGTCAGACCAAGGCAGACTAGGAAAAAGCCAAAGACAAATTGGAATGACATCATGATAAAGTAAATGTTAGGTTAAACAAGCAAGATTATGAGAGAAAGTCTGAAATCACTATTTTTTAGTCTTTCAAAGTGCAATTAAGTCCATTTCTGATTTTTCAGAAAAATCAGAGAAAGTTCTATAGCTTTTATCCATACTTTTAGTAAGAAAAATTCCTACAATCATTTTTAGTCATAAAAGTAATATCAAGTCAGTAATAAATAATGTCATTCCAAATCAATAATTAAAACTTATAAATTTTATTAATGATATAGCTTAGCTTTTACTCTTATCTCAACTTCGGCTCTATCAGTGTAGGTACCTCTATGGAAAAAGGAGTTACAGTACATGTCTTTTTTTCCCCAAACTTGCTCTTCCACATTCTTCTAGTCTTATATGCTAACTGGTTTTTATTCTTTCATATTCAAAGAAAAAAAAGATAAAAAGGAGATTTGAAGGCCAGAAAAGTTCTTACTTGTCTAAATATAGTCATGGTCAAATAGTTTTTCTGTTCCCTTGACTTGCACTGTATTTAGAGTTAAATCTATCTCTGTTTTACATTCTTCTCCTTCTTTTCCCTCCTCCTCTTTCTTCTCCTTCTTTCTCCCCTTCTCTTTACTTCTTTCTTCTTTTCCTCTTCCTCCTCCTCTTCTTCTTTTTCTTCTATTTCCATGCTCAGAAATGCTAGCAACTCTTTTAATTCAACTGTCATTTTATTTAGATCACTCTCTTT